>NW_027532591.1:6019662-6031338 GCF_008692635.1 Crocuta crocuta
ACTCACACTCTGACTCTGTCTCTCTCAAAAATAAACATTAAAAAAAATGTTTTTTAATCTTTCCATATAAATTAACAGTAATTGCTTCTGGAACACTCCACTTCTGGATAGTGGTGGAAACCTGTAATCTGAATACAGTATTTTACAATATTGAATTTTGTTTATATTACTATATATTGCTATTGAGATTAATATTTCCTTTCAACTTGAACTGCCTTAATATATTAAATAAGCTGTTTCTGTGCTTAATATTCATGTTAATAAATTCTATAGGTTTCCCTTAGCAGCAGGATATTCTACTATATTAGTACCAACTTACAAAAAGTTACAAAGTAGAGTATGTTATTTATAGAATGACCAAATAACATACGTTTTCTTTTTTTTTTAAAATGGTAAAAACCACACAACAAAATTGCCAGCCTAACCATGAACTGTACATACACTATTGCACCTTGTGCAACAGATCTGAACTTTTTCATCTTGCAAGCTGAAACTACCCACTTAGCAACAACTCTCCTTTTTCCTCCCCCACATAGCCCCTGGCAACCACAATTATACTTTCTATTTCTAAGAGTGTGACTGCTTCAAATAACACCTCATGTAAGTGGAATCACGCAATATTTGTCTTTTGATAGCTGGCTTATTTCACTTAGTATGCTGTCCTCACGTTTTATCCATGTTGTAGCATGTGACAAGATCTCCTTCTTTTTTAAGGTTGAATAATATACCATTGTTTGTATACACATTTTCTTTAACAATATTTTCCTTTAACTAAATACACTTATGCAATCTAAACATTGAATCAGTTAGGATAATCACCTACTTACAATTAAGAAACAAGCAAATAAAATAAAAAATGACTTTGTAACTGATGAGCTAACACATACACTATATCAAAAAGCAGAAATTCTTACCAAGGAAGTAATACAGAACGCAGAAATTTCTAATCAGGAACAAAGATTCCACACAACTATGCTTAACTAACAAGAGCAGAGATCTCCTGAAGCGCAAGAACTTGTATTGCTGAGGAAAAAAGAAAAACAGAATCAAAGGACACTTCCAAGTAGAGGTTCTATTTCATTCTAAAGCAAGCACTAAAACAGTCCACATACTTAAAAATAATAATAATAACTGCATAAAAAGACAAAGTTTATTCCAGAGGTAAAAAATCAACAATTTCCAATGTTAAAATATTTAATACTTACATTATACAATGTCTCATTGATGGGATCAGAAATGACAAAATTGACAGGATCGATCTATACTGCTGCTAAGCACTGTGGAGCTGCATGTACAAACACGACAATCACAAAAGCAGCAGCTGACAGTCTGGGCGCTTCGCATGCACCAGGTACTCTTCTAAGCACAGCGCTATGACAGAGACTCCATTATTATCCTCATCTTACTGGTGAGAAAACTGGGGTGCAACTTAACCAACTGAAGAGCTAGCTAAAGGAAAGTCTGAGATTTTAAACCAGGCAGGCTGGTTTCAGAGACTGTAATCTTAAATATAATGCATGCTGCCTCCACACTCAATGTTTTCAAATGCTGTCTGCAAGAAAAATAGGCAGAAGGCACGAGACTGAGTCAGGAGACCTGAGTTTTAGTACTTCTCTCTGTGTAGCGCTGAGCAAGTCAGGTCTCCTAATTATCTGTGAGATAAGAAGGCTGACCCAGCTAAACAGTGCATTAATGGGTACCTTCAATTCTAACCATGAGAGAAAAATCAATTAAGAAAAAATACAAAATGCTTTGTCTGAAAAAAAGGCTTGTTTGCTCCTCCCCCCTCCCTGCCCAAAAAATGCCAATGGAAAAATATTTTTAAATTATTGGAAAGAATCTAAGGAAATTTAATAAAGCAAAGATGAATTTCCCAAATTCTGGTTTTCTTTTCTGCTCCTATTATGGCTGATCCTTCTTTAAGGAATTTCAGAAGCTAAAAAGAATAATTACAGTACATGGGTGGAAATTACAGTTTCATACTGCGTCTGTGAACTCCTACAGTATCTTTCAAAAAGCAACCCATATGAATAGTTGGTCACTAACCACACAGCTTCAAGTATCCTGGTTTATTCGGATATATTCAAAGTCCAAGATATGGAGCAACACAATTCTGCACAGCTACTGTGTGCTACCACCTTCTTACCTCGACCTCCCAATTAAAGTGTATAGTGCCTATACTGATTGTACTGAAGCTCTCTCCTCAGCCACCACTCACAGCTGTCCCGGGACGAGGCAAGCTGGTAGGCATTTCAGTAAATATGCAGAGAATAGCTAACACAACCTCTTCGTGCTCCCCTCCCTAGTGCGTTTCTTCTGTGATTTGGCTAAAAAAACTACCCTTCACTGAGTACCTACTATGTACCAGCTCTATAAATCTTACCTTATTTAATACTTTCAGTCTTGTTGGCCTAGAGCTTGCCAAGCCCTGTCCTGACCTTCATCCACTTCTTTGTCTCCCACTCCAGGCTAATGTTCTGTTTTTCCCTATCAGTCTCTCATTAAGAATTTGATAAGGACAACGGAACTGGTTTTAGTACTGTACACTAGTTTAAAGAAAAACTAATAGGCTAATGGTAAATTGCTTAGAATCAGATTTTTAAAAATAACTAATTTTTCATAGTTACGTGAAAATAGTAGTTAATGAATAATATGTACAACATAAAACTTCATGGAAGCTCTACCCTACAAAATATATAATGTTACAGGTACTATATATGTAACCATACAGTAAAGGGTTTAGCAGAACATACATTAAACTGGTCATGGTGATCTCTGAGGCAAAGACTGAGAATGGTAGCAGAATGACCAAAGAGAACTTTCTTGTTATCTATGGTATAGGAACAATTTGTAAAAAACTGTTACCACCCTACTCTTAGAGGATGTAAGCTGACAGGAAGCACCAATAATAATGATGATGATGATGATGTTGCTAATAACAATGGCTGTTACTGTTGTAAAAAAAAAAAAAAAAAAAAAAAAAAAGTAAGGTCTAATATTCTCCGGTCAGCTTGGCCGGTAAAAGAAAAAAAAGTAAATAGCTATTACCATCATCTCATTTTATGGAGGCTCAGAAGAAGAAATTGGCCTGATAGCACATCAAGCTTGCAAGTTCCTGACCATCAATCTTGTTTCCCTTAGCAACCTGAAGTGCATATGGGGAGGTCATACAATGTGCACTGTGCCCCTAGGGCTAATCAAAGAAGGCTAAGCTACAGTATCTTCCTTCCCCATCAATCTTCTGAGGAGGCAAATCTCCTCAGGCAAAGACAGTTACAAACCTGATGGATGAGAAACTGTGATCCTAGGTACAAAGATCCATCATTTCAACTACTCTCGCCAAAATCTGTACCTCCCTTACTCCACTGTGCCCACCCACAAACCCCTGTTCCAACTGGCCTCTGGCTGGAGAACAGCACCTACCTGGGCAAACCAAACAGCACTGCTCCTGTACACTCATGGTTACGCGAGATGCCCCCAAAATAGATTTTGGCCCATACAGAATGGCCAAATGTGCCAAAGTTGAATCTGAAGCCAGAGCTAAATATTAGCATTAGAAAAGAAACTTCAGGGGCCCCTGGGTGGCTCAGTCGGTTGAGCATCTGACCTCAGCCCAGGTCATGATCTTGTGGTTCACAAGTACGAGCCTCACATCAGATTCTGTGCTAAAAGCTCCAAAGCCTGGAACCTGCTTCAGATTCTGTGTCTCCCTCTCTCTCTGCTCCTCCCCTGCTCAGATACTGTGTCTACCTCTCTCTCTGCTCTTCCTCTGCTCATGCTCAAAAATAAATAAAAACATTAAAAAAAAAACTTCATGGGTATAAAAATAAATCTAAAATTTTATCAAAGGACAGGGCACCTGGGTAACTCAGTCAGTTAAGCGTCCATCTGCAGTTCAGGTCATGATCTCATGGTTCCTGAGTTCAAGGCTCGAGTCAGACTCTGTGCTGACAGCTCAGAGCCTGGAACCTGTTTTAGATTCTGTGTCTCCCTATCTCTCTCTCTCTGCCTCTTTCCCACTCACGCTGTCTCTCTCTCTCTCTCTCTCTCAAATATTAAAAAAAAATTTTAATAAAATAAAATAGAATTTTATCAAAGGAAATTACAAAAACTTTAGTAGTCAAATTTTACAAATATGACATTACACGGCAGCAGGAAGCCTCTACTGGCACCGTCAGTTATTGGGCTGTTCCTACATTTACTCTATTGCATCAACTGAGGTTCATGGAGGAGCAAGTGATTTCGGGGTATCTTGTTTTTCTCTAACACTTATATTCTCTATATTCTTAATTATATTTGGATCAAATACGATTTAGCATGGATATGCTGTACAGAATTTTGGGTTTTCTTCTCCTAAAATTTTAAGGTGGCAAAGCAGACACTCTGCTTTTAATTCATCTTCTCAAGATGTAAAGAATATCTAATCAGGACTTTTTCCTTAACACACTCACAGACTGCAGGGAAATAAGGGCCAGCTGCTTTTCTTTTCTTTTTCATGTTTATGTATTTTTGAGAGAGACAGAACATGAGCAGGGAAGTGGCAGACAGAGAGGGAGAGAGAGAGAATCCCAAGCAGGCTCCACACTGTAAGTGCAGAGCCCAATGTGGGGCTCAAACCCAGGAACCGTGGGACCATGACCTGAACTGAAACCAAGAGTCAGATGCTTAACTGACTGAGCCCCCCAGGTGCCCCCACCAGCTCCTTTTCTGTGAGCACTATCACCTTGCAATAGGTCTATTTTCAACAAAGTGTTCTCATGGAAGCCACAGGCATATGGGGCCTTCAGTTAAATCAGGAGAACCCTCATCTACACTCTTGGACTCTCACGACACATCATTTGTTTACACATCCCTCCTTCCCCACCAGACTGGGTCCTAGTGGGAAAGGACTGGTCCTAATAGTTTTGCTCCAAAGCCCAATCCTCGGGCTGCCACAGCATAGGAACGAGGCGAATAAGAGCACAGTCAAGAAGAGCGGGAACAGCCTGGAGACAGCCTTGATGCCCCAGGAGAAAGCTCAACCCATCTTTCTCTCTCCTGCCAAGGAGGTGTTTGTGAGTTCCACAAAAGGCTCCTAGCAGATGAGATTTTTAAAAACCTAACTGAAAGACAGTTTAAACCATCCAGTCACGCTAATCAAAACTGTTTTATTTATTTATATGCAACATGTCTTATTCTGGAAAAGACATGAGACAGTAACTGAGATTCTACACTTACGTGGACACCTTCAAGCCCAGGAGTTCTTAGGTGCAAAAAGAAGCTGGCAGCTGCACAGAAGCACACTGCATGAGTGTCCTCCCCACCTCCGCCCCCACTCCTGTGAGTCACAGCACTGCCACTACCTAGCAGGGATGGAAAGAGGGGGGCAAAGTGGATCCTCAGAGTGCCAATGTGAAGGGCCACTCTAGCTCTCAGACATATGCTAAATCCTCATGAAAGTAAATCTCTTCTCTAAATGGCATTTTGACAATCTCAGTCCTAAGTTTTGCTGCTCAAATCTTGAATTAATCAGAGGAGGCCAGTTATACACACATACATCAAGGCAGTTTTAACTCTGCTAAATTCTGACATAACACTCAAACAGTATCTTACCTGTATGATGGGAAATGGAAGATAGTTCATGTTGTTAATAAAATACAGGAGACTGTAGCTATAGCCCATAAATGCTCCAGCCAGGAGAAAAAACAGGTGATACTCATTTAAGCAGGTTTGTGCAGCAGGGCTATTTAAACTGGAGAGAAAAAGTTAGGTTATTAATTCAATGATCTTCCCTGCTTTCTGAACCGCCACAGGTTTAACGTGTACACCTTACTTTCTTATTCCCTCCCATTTCACATAAATTCCTACTTCTTACCTATCACATCCAATTGTGTCCATGTCTTAATTCCCTTACTGTTCTGAACTCTCCAAGACTTTATAGCGTTATGCGTGAATCACTCTTACAAATCCAACAGCACCTAGCATAGCACCTTGCACAGAAAATGGTTTTAAAAAAACTACTGAAATTCAACAAGCATAAATATCAAAAATATCTGATGTTATGCATAAAAGCATCTTCTGTGTAAGTCTAGAAAACACACAATGCCCATAAACTATTAACTTATACAGGTCACCTTTGGATTAGTAACTATCCAAGTTCCATAGAGAAAACATATTTAATATTACCTCTCAGTGGCGGTGCAGGGAACCACAAGAAAACCATAGCGGCCCTTAGACATCACCGCAGCGCACCAGGCCACCATCATCCCCATTGCAGCATGAACAAATGAGTGCATGAGCTGTTGAGGGTGAATGATCTTCCCGATCAGTGCCAGTCTGGAGCAGGGAATGGAAGGCACAACTGCAAACAAAGCACATTACTGCGGCTTTATAACCTGTAGCACACGAGGTCAGGGGACACGAACTGTTACTCCCTCTCATCCTTGCACAAATATTCCAAAGGGCACAAGAAAACCCAGAATCAATGTGAAGTACAGAAAAATTCTACGCTAAGACTTGTAAGTTAAAATATGTTGAAAAGATTGAATACAAAGAGATGCATACAAAAAAGAAAATCCAAAGATTCTAGAGAGGTGAAACCTAAGGACAGCACGATTAATATTTTTCAGTTCTTTTTAATTAAAATTTCCTGACAGCTCAAATACTGTCTACCCTGCCAATCTCATAGGTGCCATAAAAGAACAAATAATGATAGTTTTTGAAAGATAGTGCTTGCCCTCCAACAAGTTACCTTCGTTTCAGCATTTGAACTTGTCAAAATAGAGTCCAATTGCGAAAAATAAACCAAAATGAGGTAAATGATGACAACACTGAATACTAAAATAAATGCTTGTACAGTTATTTTTAATACCTCTCTGATAAACAAAAAAAGTTTCAGGAAGTGTGCTAGGGCAGGTGAGTGTGCGTAGGAGGGATACTGACCTTTGAAAACAGCTAGCGGAGGGTTTCCTGACCTACTCATACACACATTCTTTTTTTTTTTTTTTACTATTTATTATTTTTGATGAGCACGAACTGGGGAGGGGCAGAGAAGAGAGAGGGAGGGACAGAGGATCTGAAGCAGGCTCCATGCTGACAGCAGAGAGCCTGAAAGCAGGGCTCAAAGTCACAAACTTAAGATCATGACCTGAGCTAAAGTCAGATGCTCAACCAACTGGGCCACCCAGGTGCTCCTACACATTCTTCTTTTAAAAGACTCCAAGAGATAGAAGAAAGATGGAAAATTCCTATGAAGGGAGAGGGCTTTAGGTGCTTTACATTTTGAGAAAAAGGTTGCTATCCCCTCTCCCTGGCCCCCAGAAATGCCCATGAGACCCAGTGAGCATGCAATTGACTTACAATACTCTGAACATACCAAAGCTTCTCATGTCTCTATGTTTGTTTTTGAAGAGAGCATATGAGGAGGGAGAGGGGCTTAGAGAGAGAGCGAGAGAGCAACAGAGCGACAGAGAGAGAGGGAGACGGGGGGAGAAGGGGGGAGGCAGGAGAGAATCTCAAGCAGGCTCCACACGAAGCACGGAGCCTGACACAGAGCTCAATCCCACGACCCTGGGATCATGACCTGAGCCGAAACCAAGAGTCAAGAGCTCAAACAAGCCACCCAGGCGTCCCTAAGCCTTTCTATATACTATATCTTTTCCCTGGATCATCATTTTCCTTCTCTAATTAATACAACTCACCGTTCAAGGCTTGGTTTAAGCATCATCTCCTTCAGGAAGCTTCCCATGCTGGGTGAATGGTGCTTCCATATATTCCCATTCTATCCGGTGTATTGTAATTCAACACGTTTGATTACCTGTGATCTTCTGGAACAGCTGGGACCGTAACACTTAACTCTTATCCCCACACAATGTACGGCACACAAAATGCTTCTGAAGGATTGATCCAAAGTGACTAATCAGGCTTTAAGAGTGACAAGCAGGACAGCCCTAGTGCGGCATCTACATCAAGATAACCTGGGTACGTGCGGCCGTGTAAAAGAGCACAGTGCTGTAAGCGAGGCAGATCGGTGTATGGCTTGAACAGAAAAAGAGATCCATCAACTAGGAGTGAGGGATTAGGAAAGCAAGGGAAAAGGGCATATATTATAACAACCAGAGGAGAACTTGAAATTTTATACCACCTCTAAGAAGCAACTACTGAAGAGCTAAAAAGAGGGACGATGTTCTAGTCAAAAACAAAAACAATGAAAAAGAAGTGTCTGAAAAAGCTTCTTACTGTACCATAAGGACAGATGCAGGAATGAGAAAGGGCATTAAGGGTAAAAAGAGAAACCACGAAAAATAAAAAGCTCTGGAACCCAGCAGGTGATTTTCCCAAGGCAAAATACACAGGTTTTTTGTTGTTTTTTTAACTATAGAATTATAGACTTTTATATTTGAAAAGGACCTTAGAAATCATCTGGTCCTGATCTCCTACCCTATAAAGGAGTTATTTTTATAATACATCTGCTGAGTCACAACTTTAACAGCAGCTGTGAACTATTAAAAGGTCTAAATTTTTTTATTGTGGTAAAACATACAGAAGTTGGCCATTTTAACCATTTTCCCCTATTTTAACCATTTTTAAGCACATAGCTCTGCAGCCTGAGTTTGCTCACTGTTGTGTAAGCATCACCACCACGCCCCCCCTCAGGACCTTCCCATCTTGCCTGAATGAAACTCTGTGTCCATCAAACAAGGGCTTCCCATTCTCCCCTCCCCCAGCCCCTGGCAACCCCTATTCTTTCTGTCTTTATGAATTTGATTCTAGGAACCTCCTCTATAAGTGAAATCATACAATATTTGTCCTAAGAGCTCTAAATATTTTAAATATTAAATAGGTTTCATGCCCAACATGGGGCTTGTACTCATGATCCTGATATCAACACCTGAGCTGAGATCAGGAGTCAGATGCTTAACTGACTGAGCCACCCTGGTGTCCCAAACCTCTAAATATTTTTAAACACAGAGAAACTGGTATTCAAATAAATTTTTAGTTAAAACATTCAAAGTAGATGATTCTATATACATATCTTAAACTGACTTTAAACAAGCCTCTGTTATATATACTCACATACAAAATGCATTGAGTATGCCTTTAATAATATAAATTCGTATATTTTTAAGACGGTTAACATTTGAACACTCACCTGAATAGAACTCCACGTTAAAAATACTTATTATCACTACTACCACTGACAGGAGCAGGAGGTAAAAAATTACATAGGAACTATATAGATCATTGAAAGAATCTAAAACACAAGAGAGATGAATTAGTAAATTCATTCAGTCATGTAGTCATGATCCATACATTGCGATAGAAAAGGGGTTTGAACCACAACTGTAAATTTCATTGTAAAAGTTATCTTTTCTTCAAGAATGTATTCATACACTGCTGACAGGTCCTATAGGACATCAACTCAAGAACTACAGTGTGGGTTACTTACACCAAGCTCTTGGTCCTTTAAAATTATACTAGAATTTCCTTTAGATGACCCAGATGTTAACATCAGACAAAATACTACCATATGCAAATGTACTTCATCGTGCGAAACAGAGAAGTACCACATTTAGTAATATACCAACAAGGTTTCTTTTTAAAATGTAAATAACGTTTTTCAGATCTCTTCTTAATAAATGCAATTAGCTCCTACAGCTAAAAAGGTAACATTTCTGGAAACAGCATAATCCATAAATCATCTAAGTGAGCCGAATTAAAAAAAAAAAATCATGATATTCTTGTAAAATACTAACATTCACATTTTAGAGTAGTCCAAACAAGCAAATATTCCATTTCAAAAATATGACCAAGTTTAAAATGTATACATTATGTATATATGTTATATATATAAAACACCAAAAAACATAAATAAGAGAAATAACAAGGAGATACATTTGCTATATAGACTGAGACTTAATAATAAAACCTGTAATTTTTAAGNCAGATGTCATATTTTCTATTCCAAATTTTTAAGTAGATAAAAGGAACAGTTCTGGTCCTTAAAAAGACAATGTCAAAAGAAAAGCAATAAAAAAAAGACTCCCTCTCTCTCTGACCCTCCCCTGCTCACGCTGTCTCTCTCTCTCTCCTAGAAATAAATAAAACATTAAAAAAAAAAAGCAATAAAAAAGACAAACAAAAATTAAGGTAGGTTTTCATTTATGTGATCTCCTAATTATTTTTTGCTCATGTGATAATACAGTCTCAGACAGGTTTACTACTATTATTTATAGTGAAAAGGCGATTCATAAAGGGAGTGCCTTAAGATTACCTCAAGGTGAATATTTTGCCATATCAATATAAACAGTGATTAAAAACAAATGATTTAAAACGTAACACAGTTTTTATGCTGAGAAGTAGGTCCTGTAAATTTGACTTCCCCAAACTGAGTACCACTTACCAGACAGCCACTGAATAGGATGAAATAAATCAATGCTGCTGAAGATGATAAATACTGTGGTACAGATGGGTAGAAGCAGCACTGACCAGACAATACTTGCAACTATCCTCCAGCCCAAAACCTATAATTAAACAAAATCCCTCAATAATGAAGTCAAACTATTTTAGTTACTTCAGTTATGCAAATCCTACCTTTTCAGACGGGATGTTAACCACTAACATTTACACCCAGCTCATAATGGTTACTCCTATTAACAATACTGCATACAACTACAGAATACTGTAATATCAGATTAACTGACACCTGTGTTAGTCCAGAGTCAAATGCCACATTAAAGATCACACTTTGGGAGAGGGGAGGAATTGTCTTATCTAGCTTTACAACTGTATTTTACAGCAACTTGTCCCTGTCTCTCTAGGTTTAACTGATAGATAAGTCAGCATCTAAAAGATGTGTACATTTTACAGGACTGCACACTGTCATTGTGTTTCCATTATGAGCTACGATCATCAGGCAGTTACGCACTGTATTCATATGTGATCACCACGACCTGCCACTTAAGAGACACTAGACAGAATGCTGAATAAGTCAATACAAGAAGAGATACTGAGGGGTCTGAAGAAAGAAAATGACAACCGGATTTACATTTTGGAAGGTAAATACACTCCCGTGTTTGTAAGGTGGCTATAATGAAGATGGATCAGAAGGAACAAGACCCACAAAAGCCACAACGAGGAGGCGGTTTACACAACTGCCCAAAGCCTTACAGTCTGTCTCTGAAGGAAGGCAGTGGCAACGGGAAAGGAAAAGTAGTGCAGCCGTATTTTCTGTCTACTGGACATCAGTCATTGATAACATAAGCGATAAAAAAAAAAAGAAAAGTAAAACTTAAGGACTCATTCGTTTTTAGCTTGGAAAACAGCCTCTGCTTAAGGCCACACCACATTCTTTCCAATTCTGGACATTCCTTCCCACTTGTTACTCCAAGTAACCAGTAAGAGACCTACTAGGCAGACCATCCCTGCATAACACTCTTGCCCATTCCCTGCCCCAACTCCCAGGCAGGTCATCCCTCTCATTCCGACCGACTCCTCTCCCACCCCGTAACAAGTCACTCAGGACGTCCCGCTCGCACACACCACTAATCAGCTTTCCTCAGCCCGCTCCGCCCATCCTATAACCAGATTCCACTCGGGATGTCCCGCACATTCCTGTAATAAGTCCCTCTGGTCGCCCCCTCCCCACGCGCTCCCCACGCGACACAGGAGACACCGCCCCCCCACCCGCTCCCCCCG
>NW_027532591.1:6031440-6087994 GCF_008692635.1 Crocuta crocuta
ACCCGCTCACCGCGCACGCGCGGTTAGCACCCGCCCGCCAGGCCCCACAGCAGCAGGCAGAGCGCGAGCACTTACGCGCCACAAGATGTCCCGCGACCCGCCGGCGCAGGGCCGGCCCGCAGCCGTGGCCATGGTGATGGCGGCCCTGACTCTGAGGGGTGCGGGAGACCGTGCGCCCGCCCGCCACCACAGTTCAAAGAGAGAAAGGCCCCAGGAGGACCCTGTTGGGGCTGCCTCAAACGCTGCCTGAGCGAAGTCCGCCTCGGGCCCCAACCAGTCCCTTCTAGGCTTCTTCTGGACAGGCCCAACGCGCCAGAACTGCCTCACGGATACGTCCCCCAAAGGGAGCTGGGACTTCAAGACTCGCCCCCTGGCGTCCAAAAGGTCTTCCCGAAGCAGGGTCCCCCGGGGCGCCAGAGACTGGGGGCGGCGCTGCATTCTGGGAACTGTAGTCTCGACTGCGCTCTAGGAGCAAGGGGAGCGTTGCATTCTGGGACTCAGTTCCAAAGTGCGGCATGCCGGGAGTGGAAGTCTTCCCAGAGGTACCTTGCTGCATGCTGGGAATCGTAGTCTTTTGTAGAGCCGATAATAGTAACAGTGTCATTTGCTCGGAATTTTACAGTTAGATCTGGCAAAATTTTCAGCCCTTATATCTCCCAGTTTTCTTTATCGACTGCCTGAAAGTGAAACCAAAGGATGGTGTGGACTTCACCAAAGAGGTACTCACTAATTTTACTGATGGGAAAAAAATGTCTTTCCATTAAGGTGAATTTTGGTTTTCTAAGATCAAGTTCCTACTTCCAGCTCTGCCACTGGCTAAGTGGAATGTTTTGACCCTCAACCTCCATTTCTTCATCTATAAAGATAAAAATAAAAGTAGCATCCAGTGATGTTGCAAAGATATGATAAAATGCTATACAAATATTATCATTAATTTCCTGCCAGTAAGGAAAAAGGGTTTTACCAACCCAAGTCCCACTTCATGAAATCTTCTCTGACTGCAACAGCCCTCAGTGAGATCCTTGGAGACATACTGCTAACACCTTTTAGTACCCAATTACATACCATAGTCAATATTCAGTACTCTAGTAACAGAGATTCAGTTATTTACTGACTCTGGAAAAACTACTAGTCTAGTGAGAGAAATTGAGATCACACATAGCGCTTTGTAATGTTTGCTAATAATGGTTTCCTGACTTGCTTTAAGATTATACTCACTTCAAAAAACTTGTTAATATCAATCATGTCTGAAGCACTGAAGAACAAACTGGGAATACAAAGGTAGATCAAGTATCTGCCAACCTTCTATCTGGTGGTAGAGAAAGATTATAAAGAATCATTCTAAATAAGGGTCCTTAAACACACCCTAGGAGAGATGCCTAAGTGCTCTACTTCAGCTCAGGTCATGATCTCATGGTACAGTTCATGAGTTCGAGCCCCACATTGGGCTGTCTGGAGCCTGCTTAGGATCCTGTCTCCCTCTCTTTGCCCCCCTCCGCTTGCACTCTGTCTCTCTCACTCTCAAAAATAAACAAATACTTTTAAAAAATTAAACACACTCCAGGTTACTTGCGATCAGATTACCTTGTTTAGTTCCTTTAGTATCTCGTTTAGACTACTAATTGTCTACCCCAGTCTGTCTATCCTCCCCTTCTAAGTAGAGTCCCCAGTTTTTAACTAGGCATGTGGCTACATTTCCTAGTGTCCCTTGCCACTAGGTGGAGCCAGGTGACTGATGAGTTCACCTCATCAGGTCAATAAAATGGAATCGAACAATTGCGTGGTAGCTTCCCAGAAACTCCCCTTAGCTACCTACCCAAGGTCTTTGCCCCTTCTTAATCCCTTCCTCCATCCAGCTGCATGGAATATGGATGAAAGGAGACTTGAGTATTTGGAGCAACTAAACCAATCCTTAGGCTACCTGCCCTTACCTCCTGACTTCATTTACACAAGGGACAATTATTTATTGTTTACACCAAGTTTATTTTTAGAGCACTTACCACAATGTGAAATCATCACGTGTAACTACTTATTTATTGTCTGAGTTCCTCACTAGCATATAAGCCTCACATGGGCAGGGGCTCTGTCTATCTTCTTTATCACTGTTTTGAAATGTCATAACATTAGACGGTAGTCAATAAATGTTTGTTAAATGAACAGAAGAATGAATGGAAGTAACTACATCAGAAAGTGTCTGTTCAGGACAACAAACTTTGCTATCTAAGTCAAAGAGGGACTGAATGTGGAGAATTGGTAACAAAAGTATTGGAAGGGCTGAAGAGCACAGGGAAGAAAGAATAGGGGTGTAGTAGCAAAAGGGAGAAGGGAGCTCTTGTCCAAAGATCATGAAGGTGCTACGCCTGTATTAGAACCCATGAGCACGCGCTCACGAAGGGAACGCCAGTGCTGCTGTTAGAACTACCCTGTGGCTGTAGAGCAGGAACCTGCACTATTTTCTTAACTTACTTTAGCTTATTTTGAAATATTAAGTTAGACTTTTTATGTGTTTTTATGGGCATGTCTTTCTGGAATGTTTTCATATCATTAGGGATATCATTCTGTTCTGTATTTCCATTTTTCTAATAAGAACTTCATGATAAGATATGACTGCAGTCCTTTCTGTTGCTCATTTTTATATGAAACTAGTTCTCCTGCACATTTATGAAGGATGAGTGACTTAGGATAGCTTTGCTAAATTCACGACTACAGCTTCTTTTTCTGTTTTCACAAAGTGTTCGAAAATATGGCTTCGTACTTCCTGAGATCTCCTGGCTGTGTGCCCTTCCCCCACTCTCACCTGACTTCCCTTCCCTGTGCCCCAAATATCCCTGGTGGACTCTATCTGTATTCTGTTCCCTGCAGTTCCTGCTCTGATGTCATGGGAAGATACTTTGGCTGGTACTTTCGCTGATACTTTTGAGAGTTCACAGGACCTGGGCTGCTCCAACTTCTTCAGACCTTACTTCAGACCCCATGTGCTCATCAGCTACAAACTGAGTTGTACAAAACTGCCCCCAAAATTGAGCCACTGTTCTCTCACTGGCCCACTGGACTCTCTAGGAAGCACCTCTTGGCTATTTTGAGGTTCTCTCATTTTTAGATTTCTCAGAAACCGAGCTGCTTCCCTTTGCTTCTTTCCACAAAAGTGCGAATACAAGTCTTTGAGTTGCTAGTGGCTTCTACCTGCTTGAATTTCGGGGTTTGTGGTAATATCTTGTCATCCAGTTTTGTTGTAGATGTTGTCCATAGGTTTTGGTTTTGCTATCCCAGATGTTCTATTTTGAATGGAGGAATTTGGGGAGATTCAAATATGCCACTGCCATTGTCTCAGAATTCTTTTCCCTTGAATCTTCATATGATGCCAGCCAGTGAAATCAAACTGACAATGCAAAACCACCATCCAATAACTTTTCAAAAGTAGGGGTTCCAAGATGTAGTAGTTATCTAAAGCTCATTCTGGTTTCATTCAGGGTGGCAGTGTGCCCAGCTAAAGAGCATTTCCCAGGCTCCCTTGCAGCTAGGGATGACCATGTGATACAGTTCTGACCAATGAGATATAAACATAAGACATTAGATGAAGTTTTGGAGAAAGCTCATTAAAAAGTGGGTTCAAGTGGTCAAAATGACAGGTCATTCTTCCTGTCAAAAGCTAAGCTAAGCTGGAGACAGCTGAGCTGCCAGGTGTCTGAGTGAACATGAATAGTTACAATAAAGCCTTTAATCACTTACTGGGATGGTATAAGCAAGATACTAAATAGGAGAAAGCACTGGCTCCCCTAATGTTCCATTTTCCTCCATAGAACAGTGGCAGGCAAGGGTCCAGTGGATTGGTACAGATGTGGGGCAGTCTTACTGCCAAAGGATGCCTAAACAAAAGTCACCTGCCATTTTACAGCCCTGAAGGGTAGGAGGAGGGAGAGGGGAGGGGCTATGGGTAGAAAAGTACTGAAGACTGGGTCAGAGTGGAGAAAACATCTTCAAGCCCCCACCCCACCCCTAGTATGTTGGTCTAGCAGAGGCACCTGAGAGAGTCCACAGCTAGGGCCCTCATCCCTTAGCTCCATCCTCCAAAGGAAGGAAGCTGCGCTATAAATGGAGATCTGCATAAGAACAAGGCTGGGGTAACGGTAGAGTGAGCCCAGAGCCCCTGACTGCAACTCCCCTCCGAGAGCACAGTGCTAAGGCTGTGCACCTAGTCTTATGTGCAGTGGGCAGCTTTCCCAGAGGCCTGTCAGGTAAAGCCCTTTAGGTATATAGCCCCTAACTGCCAATGGTCATGTCAGAAAGATATAGGGTTCTGGCTTGGAGCTGGACTCCTTACCGCCTACACTTTGCTGGAAGACAGCTGACATCTTGGGATCAGGTGATGGCAAATTCACGCTAAGGACTGCTGAACCAAAGAAAAATGAAAAAAGAATTCAGAATCCCGAAGGGCACCATGGAGCAGCTATATTAACCTGGATGGGGCTATCTCTAAGCTTCTACTTGCATGAGAAAAGTAAAACTGCTAATGCGTTTAAGCTATTGCTTTTTAGAATTCTTTTACGGTTGAATACAATTTATAAGTGCTTCACAGGGGTCCCAGGAGCAAGGGCTCCCAAATGGCAGTGCTAGTCGGTTCATGAAATTTTCACTGGTCCTTGGTAGGTGAGAAAAAAGTAAACAAAGTAGTCAGCTTCATTAATACTGAGAATATGCCTCTCCAGATTAGTTGATATTATAATATCCTCTCTTTTATAAGATGATGGTGGTAATTTATGATAGAGTGGTTGTGTCTAAAATTCTTACTTAAAAATTAAATCTTGACCACTGCAGTAAAGAATCTCTAAACATTTTTTGGGGTGGGGGGAAACTTTACCAGTCATACCACACTTGAAAGTACTCAGTAGTAACTAAGTACTCCCTCAAATGTGGATATTTATACACGCCTAGAAAAAAACTCACTGCTCTCCTTCACTTTAAAACTTTTAACACTTCTGTGACCAGATATGTGGGTTTTCCACACCAAGAAATTCTGCCATTAACTGCCTGGAGGTAGTACAGAACCCAAAGGTCAGGGGCGCAGTCCCACAAGACCACCCCGCTGACTTCAGACATTAGTGGGCTCCCAGGTTACCCATGATTTCTGTATGACCTGGCTATAAATTGTGGGTTCCCATGATCCCCTCCCTGAGTTTGATCATTTGCTCCCAGACTGCAGGAAAACAGTGTACTCACTATTGCTGATCAACTACAAAGGAAGTTTTAAAGGATACAAATAAACAGCCCGATGGGGAGATACATAGGGCGAATTCTAGAAGGGTCCCAGGGGCAGGAGCTTCTGTCAATCTTAGAGTTGGGGGTGTACCACCCTCCCAGCATGTGGATGTATTCACCAACCTGGAAGCTCTCCAAACCCCATCCTTTTGGGATTTTTATGGAGGCCTCATCACATAGGCATGATTGATTATTACCTCCATTTCCAGCCCCTCACCTCTCTCCAGAGAATGGGGAGTGGGGCTGAAAGTTCCAAGCTTCTAATAATGGCTTGGTCTTCCTGGTGACCAGCCCCTCCAGAGCCTCCCAAGAGTCACCTCATTAGGAAAAAAAAAAAAAAGTTCCACTACCTAGGAAATTCCAAGAGATTTGGGAGCTCTGTCACACACTCTTTCTCACCCAGGAAAATGCAAGGGTCTTAGCAGCTCTGTCAGAAACTGTGACAGAGACCAATATAGAGATTTATCATTTCGCAATACGTGTCTCTTCTTCAGTCGGAGAAAAGTCCTGCCACTCTTGCTAGGGGACAGGAAGAGGAGGTTACAGATGGCCCGTACAGGGAATTCACGGGACCTACATGTTTAAGAATCACTGCCTTGGGCAGCAGGAGTTAAGTTTTAAAGAAAGAGCACCAGGGTACCAGCTCAGAGGGTGACCAGAAGGTACAGACACCAAGTTCTTTGAAGAGTCCTTGAAGATAAAAGAAACACTCAGCTGGTGAAGACTCAGGGGGTGCAGAACAGCTGTTTTCAAACATCTGAAGTCCACAAAGGGAGGAAAGCTCAGACCTGATCTGAAAGGCCCAGGGGTAGAGCTGGGACCAAGCAGTGAAAGCTGCAGAGGTACACACAAGAATTGTTCGAGGAGAAGATGGCGGCCTCAGAGAGGCCAAGGCTGGTGACCGCCTAGCAGTGATCATGTGACTGTGGGATCCAGGGGATGGGGGACCTTGTCTGTTTTGTTCCCTGCTCTAGTCCCTTTACCTAGAACGGTGATCAGCACGTAGTAGGTGTGCAACCTATATGTGTTAAGTAAATCAGTGGGGGGAATACTCCGCATTTGATGGGAGATTTGCCAAGGGGACCTTAAGCTCACTGTAGCCGGAATTTGTATGCATTTTCCTTTTTCGGTGTGAACAGCCTGTAAGTCCGAGTGTGTCTCTGTAGCTGTCTCAGAAATACATTGGAAATTCCTGCCCTGAAGGCGGTAACGAAAACAGTAGGGAATCAGCAATCCCACCCTGGCAGCAGCTCAGCCTCCCAGGTGGTATGCATTTTGAGTACAAAGTATTTAAAAAGTATCTGTGAGTTGTCACTGGTTTCTCCCCTTAAGGCACCCTAGCCAGGTCATGCCACCTCAAAGAGGCACTCACTCAAAGTGCCCTTTCTAAAATCTGTGTCAGAATAGGGTGTAAGTGAGCATGTTATTTAACCCTTCTGTTCCATCCTTCTAGGAGGAAGAATTCCAATCTCCATTTTAACTCCCACACCCCAACAGCTAGCACATTTAATAAATCAAGATTCCCAGCAGCCTCCAGCATGCTAAAGATAAAACATCCAGGAAGAACTTGAGATCAAAGTCATGAAATGCAGACAGACCTTCTATGAGGTATTTATTTGCAACGATTAGGTTTGGTTGCCCAGTGTCAGGTCACCAAAGACAAACGTTCAGGCTCCCAGTGAATCCAAACCAAAGTTCTTATAGTTTGGCCACTTTAGGATGACAAGCATTTGGAGAGGAGAGGATCGCCTTAGAGGAACATCTGTACACCATTCAGAACAAAGACATCAGAAGTTCGGGATGGATCCATTGCACGTACTAAGGGTAGACCTCACGTGGGGCACGTCACATGACAGTGAGGCAAATGCAGGCACACATCCCACGTTCCCTTGGATTTCATTCCAAATCAGCATATGGTCCCCGAGGATAATCGACAGTTAGGAAAGAGCTGAAAGACACAGGTACTGAACAACATTTAATTACTGCGTGTTAAATTAGGTGGCTGGGCTTCAGTGTGACACCTTACAGATGCCGGAGGGTGGTGCCATTCCATCAGTTTTCCTGCTGCTTTCCTGCAGGAGAGGCCACATCCAAAAGAGACACGCTCCAAAGCAAATAAAAGAGAACTGAAAAACACAAAGAGTAGCTTTTAAGATGAAGAGTCCCCCAGACAGGTAGGAGCTAAACTGCAGGACAGGGTATTTATGTTTACAGGTAAGCTTCAATACCAGACAGCCTTGAGCCCTGATTTACCATGACATTTTTAAAAGTTTTCCTCTATTTCTTTGGAAACCCAGTGATTTTTCTCTGCCAGATCCCAAAGCTACCTTCACCCATCCTTCTTTCTCTCGTCTTTGTGACAGCTGTTAGGTGCTAAAGGAAGAAAGTAAATATGGAGGCACATAAGATTTGGGAGCTAGGGAACTACTTGTGGTTGTTGAAACATGTGGTTATGCAGGGGACGATGGCAGCGTGTGAGGCAGGACACTAGATTAGGGACAGGTCCTGCTATCCGGGGAGTTTAGACATCGTCTTGTAGACAACAAGAGTTTTTAAATAGAGGAGTGACACAGCTTTATCATATTTTGAAAACTGCTTTGGCTACACATAGGACAGACTGGAAGAAAAAAAAAGAAAAGGGATAGAAAAACCCATCAAGTTACTACCACAGTCCAAGCGTGAGACGATGGGATCCTGAACACAGCACAGAACTGACAGGACAGACCTGAGAAACATTTCAGGGGCCGAAAAGACAAGTTGTGTTGATAGATAAGATGTAGATGATAAGAGGGAGGAATCCACACTGCTGATGAGGTTTCTAGCCTGGGTGACTGGGTTGGATTTCTTCATTAACCCAATAAATACTGATTGAGGACTCATGTGTCAGATGTGTCGGGCACTGGGGAGAGTGATGAATAAGGAAGACGTGGTCCTAACTCTCAAGAAACTTACAGTCTAGCAGAGAAACTACAGAGGAAACAAATACATAAAACATTGCTTATGTAATTACAGTTACAAGGTAACTGTGAGAGAGTGTGATAGAGAATACAACCTAGTGTGAAGTCAGGGGCAGTGTGGATGGTAGTGCCAGTCACTGAGTCGGGAAAATACAAGGAGGATCCGGTTGGGGGCTGGGGGGAGTTTAGCTTTGAACATAATGAATTTGAGTCCTCTGTTGGTATACCTGGTTGGGGATTTGCAACAGATGGGAATTTGGAAAGAGGGGCTAGAGATAGAGTTAAATTGGGGGAAGGGGTAAGGAGATTAAGAAATGCGGCTGAGAGGGTTTTCTAATAAATGGCCTTGAACCTAAGATAATGTGCCAGGCCTTCCTAGAAACCATCAGGGGCAGTATCACACCTAGATGTCGGCATCTGACCACACTAGGAAGGTGGGGCTAAGGCAGAGGTATCTGCCTAAATGGCCCGGCTCTAGAAAAGGGAAAAGTGGTCAACAATATATCTGGGAAGAGTGGTTAGAGAAGGGTGAATGCTGCTGGGACTTGCTGGACCATCAGGACCTAAAGTCCTGACTGGCCTTCTGGTAAACATCAGCTCGGGTTTCTGAAATGCTAAATAAAGGTAGGGACAAACGAGCCCACAGGGCAGGCACTGAAGATTTTATTTTCATAAACCTACTCTTTTTCTCTCATCTCTCTAGCTGTCTGTTCCAAATTAATGTCAAGACTAGATAGAGGAGGAACTGCAGACAGAAAATTCCCTTGCCCTGCTGCCAACATTTATAGGTAGCCTGCGGGACACAGGCTGGGAATTGCTAGGGCTCAGGCCACAGGGTGGCAAGTCAGATGATACTGCCCTTTGTGGAACACTTGGCCCGTAATGCCACCAACAGCCAGAGCTCCCTCGCCTCTTCCCTGCCAAACAGCCGATTCCTGGCCACTTTTGGCTCCCCAGCCTGGGTGGCCCCACTGTGGCACAGGCATGTGCCGTGTCCCCTTCGTGGATGCAGCCCAGCACCCAAGCCTGATTGGGGGTGCTCCAATCAGAAGTCCCCAAAGTTAGAATTCTCTCTTTAATTTAGCAGAGCCTTCTAGTCCATCTGAGCGCGTGAGATAGAAAATCGGGGTGTAGGGGCACCTGGGTGGCTCAGTCGGTTAAGGGTCCAACTTCAGCTCAGGTTATGATCCCACGGTTCATGGGTTCAAGCCCCACATCGGGCTCTGTGCTGACAGCTGGCTCAGAGCCTGGAGCCTGCTTCAGATTCTGTGTCTCCCTCTCTCTCTGACCCTCCCCTGCTCACACTGTCTCCCTCTCTCTCTCTCTCTCTCTCAGAAGTAAAGAAGAAAAGAAAAGAAAAGAAAAGAAAAGAAAAGAAAAGAAAAGAAAAGAAAAGAAAAGAAAAGAAAAAAAAAAAGAAAGAAAAGAAAATCAGAAAATCGGGGTGTAAAATCTGGGAGGGTAAGGACTTATCACTATTGTTCAACCCAGTCACCCAGCAAAAAGTAGGTGATTACCTTTGCAAAGGGTAGTTCTCATCGAATGAACAAATAAAAAGTTCCTCAGTAACCTGGCAAAAGAACCGAAGACATGTGCATGGGACAGGTGTATCAACCGTCACTCGTTCAAAATCAAGCTCTCCCCAAATGCCTGCTGGAAGCTGCGGGTATACTGCTAAATACATCCTCTCTCAAGGAATTCTCAGTCTCGATTAGAGTAAATAGGAAAATTGCTGTAACAGAGAAATACACAATGAGCTGTAGGTCAGCACAGAGGAGTAAGTAACACAAACTTCTCCAAGGAGAGGGTGTCGGAAGTGGTCCTGAGGAATAAATAGTAAGCTTCCAAGCAGGCAAGCCAGGGAAGGGACTTCCAGAACTTAAAAAACAAAACCAAAAACAAAACAAAAAAAAACCTTAAAAGGTTTTAAAGCAATATTTTCACTAATTAACGGTAGTGCTATTGCTGTTATTCTGAGACCGTTGTGAGTGTCTGGATGCAACAATTAAGTATGTATGAGACAGGCCAATCCTACCACTGCTGGCATCGTTGAAAAGTGAGATCCTCAGTAGGTGAGAAAGGAGATGCAGATATAAGATGAAAGCAATTTAGTGAAAACTCTGTAGTGCTATATAAGAGTTGAAAGGCTGGGTATGAATTCACAAAGTATCTTCATTAAAGAAGAAATAACCAAGCAAACTACAAATCTATTTCCTGACTCTGAACAGCAGAAAGGCCTGTCAACAACCAGGACCACTGCCGCAAGCTCCGCTAGCATCCAGACCGTGATGTGGGGTGTAACTGCCTCCCCACTGACCAGGGCTGAGGCTCCCTCCCCCTGAGGCATGACTCAATCTGGGTCTGGCACAGGAAATGTTCAGAATGAGCCCAGAAAGTTTTTTTTTGTAACAGATAACAAGGCAGTTATCAGAGACTCTTAGGGGCATGGCAACAGAACTCGGGCCAATTTGAAGAATTCCCACTAGCCAAAGATGGGACAGTTTGACCACTGACAAGCATAATACTTGCGATGGACTGAAACCAGTTTGGTCACTGCTGCCGAGTGCTGGTGAACCAACTACAATTTTGAAAATAGGTGAAAAAAAGAAAACATCATTTATCCTGCGTTTCTATAGAAACTATATCACAGATAGCCAAATAGTAGATAAAGGGAAGTTTTTGTAAAAGAAATATCTAGGGGCACCTGGGTGGCTCAGTCAGTTAAGCATTTGACTTCGGCTCAGGTCATGATCTTAGTGTGTGGGTTCGAGCCCCGCATCGGGCTCTGTGCTGACAGCTCAGAGCCTGGTTCAGATTCTGTCTCCCTCCTCTCTGCCCCTCCCCTACTCATGCTCTGTCTCTGTCTCTCTCTCTCTCTCAATATTTTTTTTTAAAGGGAAAAGAGATCATTACACATTATGAATTTAGGGATGGGAGAATTTACCACCATATATCAAGTAGTCTTGCCAAAACCAACCAACCAACCAAAGCTGAATCTGAACAAACCATTAGATACAGCCACCAGTTTGCAGAAAACAAAAGACAGAGCAACATGTTAAATGACACCATACAGATACAGTCAGCAGAATCCAGACAGTAAGAAGCTGTAGGATAAATGATTCCTCAACAAATACATGGTAAAGGAAGAGAGAGGGAAATGGAGTAGGAATCAAATCTAGAATTTAAAAAAACATTTAAGAGATACATCGATAAATTGCAAGATGAAATTAAAATATTAAAGTATCTTTGATACAGGTATATCTCAGAGATATGGTAGAGATATTCCATACCATGGCAATAAAGTAACACCACAACAAGGTGAAATCAAATGAACTTTTTGGTTTCCAAGAGCATATAAAAGTTATGTTTACACTCTACTGTAATCTATTAAGTGTGCATTAGGTCTAAAAAATGTATGTATTTCAATTAAAAAATACTTTATTGCTAAAAAGTGTTAAGCATCATCTGACCTTTCAGTGAGTCACAATCTTTTGGCTGGTGGAAGGTCTTGCCTCAGTGTCAATGGCTGCTGAATGACCAGGGTGCTGGTTGCTGCACACCAGAGTGGCTGTGGCCATTTGTCATAAGACAGCAATGAAGTCGACCATGTGGATTGACTCTTTCCACAAACGATTTCCCTGTAGCTGTGATGTTGCTTGATAGCATTTTTGTGACAGTAGAACTTCTCTCAAAATTGGGAGTCAGTCCTCTAAAACCCTGCCACCCCTTTATCGACCATGTTTGTGTGATCATCTGAATCCTTTGTTGTCCTTGCAACAATCTTCATGGCATCTCCTCCAGGAGGAGATCCCATCTCAAGAAACCACTTTGTTTGCTCATTTGTAAGAAGCAACTGCTCAGGCGCTCAAGTTTTATCATGGGATTGCGGCCATTCAGCCCCACCTTCCGGGTCCACCTGTCATTCTAGTTCTCTTGCCCTTTCCACCCCATCTGCAGTTACTTCCTCCCCTCAACTCTTGAACCCCCTCAAAGTCATCCACGAGGGTTGGAATCCACTTCTTTCAAACTCTTGCTCATGTTCATATTTTGACCTCGTCATGAATCACAAATGTTCTTAATGGCATCTAACATAGTGAATCCTTTCCAGAAGGTTTTCATTTACTTTGCCCAGATCCACCAAGGAATCACGATAGCCTTATGAAATTTCTTTCTTAAGTAATAAGTCTTGAAAGTCAAAATTACTCCTTGATCCATGGGCTACAGAATGCATGTTGTGCTAGCAGGCATGGAAACAACATTCACCTTGTACATCTTCATCAGAGCTCTTGGTGACCAGACGTACTGTCAATGAGCAGTAACATTTTGAAAAGAATCTTTTTTTTTGAGCAGGTCTCAACAGGGGCTTAAAATATTCAGTAAACCATGTTGTAAACAGATGTGCTATCATGTAGGCTTTGCTGTTCCATTTAGAAAGCACAGAAAGTGGAGATTTAGCATAATTCTTGAGGGTCTTGGGGTTTTATTAATGGTAAGTGAGCACTGGCTTCAACTACCTTAGCCCCTAACAAGAGAGTCGGCCTGTCCTTGCAAGCTTCGAAGCCAGGCGCTGACTTCTTTCCTTTATAATTATGAAAGTCCTAGACGGCATCTTCTCCCAACATATGGCTACTTCGTCTGCATTGGAAATCTGTTGTTTAGCGTGGCCACCTTCATTTATTATCTGAGCCAGATCTCCTGGAGAACTTGCTGCAGCTTCTACATCAGCATTTGCCGCTTCACCTTGTAATTTCATGTTACGGAGATGGCTTCTTTTCTTAAATCTATAAACCAACTTCTGCTAGCTTCCAACTTTTCTTCTGCAGCTTCCTCTCAGCCTTCACAGAATTGGAAAAAGTTAGGGCCTTGTTCTGGATCAGGCTTTGGCTTAAAGGAATTTTGTGGCAAGTTTGATCTTCTATCCAGACCACTCAAACTTTCTCCATTATCAGCAGTAAGTCTGCTTTATCTTTCATGTGTTAACTGGAGTAGCACTTCTTATTCCCTTCAAGAACTTTTCCTTTGTGCTCACAACTTGGCTAACTAGCATAACAGGCCTAACTTTCGGCCCATCTCAGATTTTGACATGCCTTCCTCACTAAGCTTAGCTATTTCTAGCTTTTGTTTTGTTTTAATGGTTTATTTATTTATATTGAGAGAGAGAAAGGAGAGAGATAGAGGCAGAGAGAGAGGGAGACAGAGAATCAGAAGCAGGCCTAGCACTGTCAGCACAGAGCCTGATGCGGGGCTCAAGCTCACGAACAGTGAGAACATGACCCGAGACAAAGACACTTAACCGACTGAGCCACTCCAGTGCCCGTCATTTCTAACTTTTGATTTAAAGTGACAGATGTGTGACTCTTCTTACTGGAGCACTCAGAGGTTATTGTAGGGTTATTAACTGGCCTAATTTCAATAGTATTGTGTCTTTAACAGAGAAGCCCAAGGAGAGGGAGAGAGATGGGGGAATGGGCAGTCATTGGAGCAGTCAGAACACACATAACCTTTACTAGTTAAGTTTACCATCTTATATGGGAGTAGATCAAACACCACAAAACAATTACAATAGGAAGTAACCTCAAACAGCAGTGATCACAGATCACCGTAAGAAACATAACAATAATGAACCACTTTAAAATATTGCATGAATAATGAAAACGTGACACACAAACAAGAAGTGAGCAAACGCTTTTGGAAAAATGGTGCCGACAGACCTGGCTTGACGCAGGGCTACCACAGATCTTCAATTTGTAAAAATCACAGTATCTGTGAAGCACGGATACTTTACAATACAGATACCAATACTTTACATTAAGGGGTTATAATTTTTTAGATGTGATGATGATATTATGTTTACGTTTTTTAAAGTATCTTCTGTAGATTCAGAATTTAAATATCTGTGGATCAAATAATAGGATACCTTAGATTTGCTTCAAAAGAATAGGAGGGAATAGAAGGGTGTATGGATGAAATCAGACAGACCATGAGCTGACAAAATGGAAAATGAGCCATGAGTATGTGGAGATTCTTATACTGTTCGCTCTGCTTTTGCCCATGTTTGAAGACTTGCCACAAAATAAGTTTAACAAAGAATAAGAAGTTACAGTGTTGACCCACTCTCCATCCCAGGTTCTCCCAGCTTACTTCAAAGAAAGAGAACCAAGAAGAAGAAATAGCACGGAAACTGCAAATGGATTCTCCGGCAGGGACTTTTCAGACTTGGTGTGGAAAACAGATAGGGGCTGGTAGAAAACAGTGTTAGCCGTGGTGTAAAGTCCCACTGTTCGGATGCTGTGTTAAAGGGGATGGCAGCACTGGGTTAAAGCTGATTTCAGGACAATGGAATTGATGTGTATAAACGTAGTAAAAGGGTCAGCTTTGGCTGGCCAAAGGACCCCTCCTAACCCGAGTGAGTGAAAGGATAATTGCAAAAAACCTATGTATCAAATCAGGAGGGTTTTAATTACAAAGGAATCTCCTCGAGTGCTCTGCTGATCTCTTATTAAAGCCCTATCACACTGCAATGTAATTATCTGCTGGCCTCCTTCCTCCAGACAGACCCACTTGTCACTGCTCCTGGGAAGGCAGCCCCGTCTGAATGCGGTCCTTCACATACTCCCTCTCACAAGCCAAAGTAAGACTCCCAAGGGACAGTTTCTAGGCTTCCACAGGGTCTTGGCTCAGAGAAGAAATGGCACTGGCCCTCGGGCGATAGGTTAATTTTTAAAAAGGAAGAGCAAAGGAAAGAAGAAAAGAAAGGGGGGAAGAAGAAAGACAAGTAGCTTCTATAATATCTCAATGATTCATATAGGGGTAGTTTCCCTGATCACAAGTAATTGGAAGCTCATCTATGATCCTGAGTTTCCAGGAAGAGCTCCCCCCATAATCCATGCCAAGCTAAGCCCTCCAATGCACAGATTTACATGAGGAAGATTATCTGTGAGATTAGAAGCCATTCTTTTTCAGTGAAAGCTGGGAGGCTAGAGATTATAGTAGAAGGCAGCCAGCTCATAAATCTGCACTGCCTGGGGCTCTGGACACCCTCTCACTGGCAAAGCGATTGATGCTTCTGCCAGGGAAGCTCCAAAGAAACTGTTCATCACTATCTCATTTGTAGATGTGACGCCCAAATGGAGACACTGACACCCAAGTTTATAGATTTGAGCAAAGCCCAAAGGCGTCAAATTTGTATAAATCAGGATGGGAGGTCTGCAAAGGGTCCAGGCTTTTCTCAGATGACAGCTTCTGACTCTCTGAAGGTTTACAGCACCTGGGACATTAGTCTGGAGCCTTCATAATAAAATGTAAGGAAGGAACTCAAGTCCTAATGCAGGAGCAGGCTGAAAGAGCCCCTCACCAGGCTGATGTCAGGTATTCTCGGCCAAGGCAGAGAGACCCAAGCAACTGTTGCCCTTGCAGTCTCTACCTCTCTCCTCCAAGTGGGCTCAGATGTTCTTGTTCTCAGCAATGTGAGCCCACATCGCATCACTGTGTCCCAATGAACAACCTATGACTTCACCTTCCCAAATGCTATGGGAAGCTGACTACTCTCTTCAGAAAAACAGGTAATTGATTGCTTCTGCTCAACCTTAAGGGCCTGACTCAAACAAGACCCCTTCTGTGAAGCCTTCCCTCAGACCAAAGGAGTCAGTGCTTCTGTGCTCCCACCATGCTCATCAATTCACAATTTGGGTAGGGCACTTCTCACATAGTCCGCCATTATCTATTTAGCTATTTTACCCATGGACCAAGGCTCCCCGTGGCAGATTGTATCTGATTTTCTAGGTCCCCAGTGCCTGGCCCATGGGGGCCACAGAGTTGCCTCAAGTAAATACTGAGTGAGACAGTAAATGATGTCTAGGACTCTGTGAGCCAAGACACTCCTAGTAGAAGCCCACATCCCACTCTTGCCTTAATCTTATTAAGGGTTACCTCTAACCACCCAACTTTAACTGAGCACTCGCTCTCTCTGTGCCAGGCAGGCATCAGGCCAAGCACGGGGAAGTCCAAGTCCAATCAGATTCAGCCTCTTCCCCCTGGACCTCAATCTCAGGAAGAGACCCACCTTGTTCCAGGGCCTTCTCTGCTAAGACTCAGCGAACCCCATCTGCAAGAGGAGCTGAACAAGTGTGTAGACAATCAAACCGTAAGGCAAACAAGCTACCATGTGCCCATTCTAAGGCAGTGGGCTGCAAAAACAACCCGCCTGATGGAAGAGAAATTTTAGAACTTCTGTTAATATCTATTTTTCATCAAAAAAAGAAGAAACTGAGCTTTAGTGGTTACTGTATGGATTGACAACAAAATGCATAAACACTTTAAATACACACATATTACTAGGGTATGTGCTTGTGGCAGACAGACTGCAAAATGGCCTGCACACAATGTATACGTATATCAAGTCATCATGACGGGCACTTGAAATATCTTACAATTTTATTTGTTAATGATAGCTTAATAAAGCTGAAAAATAAAATGATATAAAAATGCCCTCCAACGACCTTGCCTCCAGGTACTCATGCCTTTGTGTAATCCCCTCCCACTGAGTGCGAGCAAGACTGGTAACTTGCTGCTAATCAAAAGAATACAGCAGAGGTGATAGGTATCATTTCCATGGTTTCTTTACATTACAGATATTCTGTCTTCCTAACAGACTGTCAATTACCTACATTTACAGCTTTGATGACTTTGGTCATTCTATGGAGAGACCTGTGTGGCAAGAAACTAGGGACAGCCTCCAGGCCACAAGGAAGTGAATCCAGCTACCAACCACGTGAGCTGGGAGGAAGATCCTTCTCCAGTCCAGCTGTCAGATGAGACCCCAGCCCAGGCCAACACTTTAAGTGCAGCCTTGTTAAGAGAACCTGAAGGAGAGAACCAAGCTAAACTATGCCCAGATTCCTGGCCCACAGAAACTGCGAACTAATAAATGGGTGTCATTTAAGGTGTGAGGTTTGAGGTAATATTGTTAGGCAGCAGTAGATAATTAATACAGCCCTCAAAATTCTTAAATTCTTAACTTGATAGGTTGTGCAATCAAAAAAGTATGGATTCTCTGAATTGAACCATCTCTAGACCAGCAAAGGAGGGCTCCTTAAAGGGGGCAAAGGCCAGCAGCAGGAGCCTGCAAATTTTATTGGTAAAAAGAACATCAACCTGAAAGGTAGGAAATTGGAAAGACCTCAGGAATTGACTCCAGAAAACATGAGTTTGAGTCCCAGCTCTGCCTCTAAGAGGTAGGTAAACTTAGTCAGCTTGGACTTCATGAGTCCAGATTCCTCATCTATACAATGGGGTCAACAAGGCTGGTAAGAGTGGACAAAGAGAGAGTGACCTGGAAAGTATTCTGTAGAATGAAATGCAATGTACACTTGTTGGTTTGCTCCAAAAGTCTGGGATGGCCTTGGGCAAGGCACTGTCCTCTCTCGGCCTCAGCTTCCTCATTATAAAAAATGGAGGGAAGAGAAAGAATGAAATCTGGCCATGTGTAGCAACATGGATGGAACTTGAGGGTGTTATGCTGAGCGAAACAAGTCAGGCAGAGAAGGACAAATACCATATGTTTGCACGTATAGGAGGATTAGGAGGAACTTAACGAAGGACCATGGGGAGAAGAAGGGAAAAAATAGTAGGGGAGAGGGAGGGAGGCAAATGATGAGAGACTCTTGAATGCCGAGAACAAACTGAGGGCAGATGGGGTGGGGGGAGGGGGAGGGAGGTGATGGGCATGGAGGAGGGCACTTGTGGGGATGAGCACTGGGTTTTATATGGAAACTGACTTGACAATAAACTAATTTTAAAAAAAGGGGTGGGGAGGGAAACCCATCCTGTATGCAAGGGCTCTGATCTTTGATTCTAACATCATACCCCCTTGTGAAGAGAGGAAGAAGGGAAGGTGGGCTGTGACATTTACCATAGTCATTCCATCGGCTGGGGCAACTGTCTTTCCAACCACCCCGCCAGAGGTGTCTTTGTTTGACCAACCATATCTTGTCAATGTGCAAGGCCTGCAACCCAAATTCCTCAACTAAGAGAAAAAATCTAGCTGTTTTACAAAAAGGAAATAAAGGCTCAAGGTAAAAACCAGTGATAACCACCAAATTTCAACACAAATTCAACACTCTCAGACTCATTCAGTCTGTCACCGAGTACCTTAACTATGTGCCAGGAGCTTTTATAAACGTGATCTCTCATCTTCACTGAAGTCTTAGAGTATGTACTGTATCGTTCTTATTTCACAGTTATGTTGGCCAAGGCTCCGAGAGAGTAAGCTCCTTGCCCCAGGTACACGGCCAGTACAAGGTAAGGCCGGGATCTCATTTTAGTCCTACTTGACTCTAAAGGCCCTAGTCTTTGCACCACTCAGTGACTCTGGTAGAGGAGGTCACCCTATGATTACAAAACAGACTAAAGGTTCTTAGCCCGCTGGGAGATCATGGGCAGAGTATAGCTTCATTCATTCACTCCACAAACATTTACTGAGCACCCACTGTGTTGTGGTGAGCAATGAAGATAAAGGGTAATACCCATTTCTTGTTCTCATGGAACTGAGTCAAACCGTTCATACCTCAGGAGGACATACCAGTCCATGGAGGACAAATGAATCAATGAATGAACAAATGAACAGGCAGATGGACGCGCAGTGAGCACTTAGTATTTCAAGCACCATTAGCAGTGATGTATAATACAAGCTATACTAGGATCACAAGGTAAGTGATGATGATTGGAAGAGAGGGAACATGTCAGCCATCTGGAACAGCAAGTACAAAAGCATATGTGCTCTGGCAAGGGCAAGAAGTTCAGCATGGCTGCAGCCTTGGTACACAGAGGAGCTGGAACAGGGAGGCAGGGAGCAAGCCATGAAGGAATGGCCTCCTCTTCCTGTGCTCTAACCAACGGAGCTAACCATGGAAGTGGAATCATCCAAGAGGCCATAGAGCAAACCAGGCATGAGAATGTGTAAGCTTTGGAGAACCCCATGAGTAATTCAAGAGAAGTCACACCCCGGGTGTGAGGCCACGGTGAGAAGTCACAGGGAAACTAGAAAAACCACCAGGATGGTAACCAAACAGAACGCAGCCACACTGTGCTCCTAGGAAAGGGGGCAGAGAGCAGAGGGTAGGGCACGCTGGGACCAGAAGGCAGGACCTCCTCTAATGAAGAAGCTTAGAGTTCACATCTCCCAAATCTATCAAACCAAGCCATGCCACATAGGTTTCACAGTTGAGGCCTTCAGCTAAAGGGACACATATAGGCAGATATGCTCATGTACAAATGCCACAGTGAATCGTACGGAAAGACAAAAGGGTCTGGCCCTCTTGGTTCTTGATTCTGACAGGAACAGAAGTGTTTCACTTGCCCATTTCTGACTGTACCAAACAGCAAAAAATACAATGAAAAGATAATCTCTTACTTTCCTCTTTAGCTGGCCTTGGCTGCTGCAACTGTTTGGTTTGGAGCAGCTGTCGCTGTGGGGAGGTGGTCCATCTCCGGTGCGTCAAAAAAGTATGCCTGCAGGAGAAGGAAACCCATGAGGGGAGTTAAAACACAATGATCTGCTCGAGTGTTCCAGACTTCATGCTAATAGTACCTCTGGGCTCTAGCGGCCCCTACGTTCCCCTCTGTCACACTTGTCATCCCACTAAACTATAATCGGCTCTGTTTCTGTCCATCTCACCTACTCTACTGTAACTTTTAAAAATTTAGCCACTATTTATTGGGCACTTACTACATATGACTTCATCTGCATAACAACCCCAGGAGAGTGCTACTGGTGTCTTCATTTGACAAATGAAAACTGAGGCTCAGGGAGGCTGTCACTCAATCAGGTGCACATGGCCAATGAGTGGGAGCGTCGTGTCTTTGCTGACTCCAAGCTCCTCGGGCTCTTAATCACTACCTTACAGTCTCTCCTCCAGGGTGAAGACTACATCCTCCTTGTCCCTGGGCCACCGGCCTCTGACGTGGGGTCCGGCCCATTATGCAAACAGCCAGTATTTAATGAACTTAACTACAACAGATTGCTGCTAAACCCGCTGGCTCTTGGTAAAGACCTTTGAAAGAAAGCGCCAGGCAGGACTTACCTCATAATTCTTCAGTGTGGAAATGAAAGGTTTGATAAGTGCTTCCACTCAACGGCTACAATTTAACTGTCAAAAATCAGGAGGAGATGGAAGAGGGGGAAAACCAAGGAGGATCTTCCGACCTGTCTCAAGGTCTGCGAATCTTGACTTTAGCCCAGGGAAATACCTGGGTTGCTCAAACCAAAGGTGAACTCTTAATAGATCAGGGATCACTGCACACTTGTGATTCCCCCTTGGAGCCAGGGCATTAGGAGTAAATGGATAAAAAGCCAAGAACAGTTTCGCCAGCTCTGCTATCAGCCAGAAGGGGGCACCAAGATGACACACTAGAGCTTTCCCCAACATACTCCTATTCTGTGTTAGCTCGTCAACAATCCATTTCCAAGTTTCCAGCTGCAAAGGCGACTCTAGTTTGTCACATTCCCTGAGCAATCCTATTAGCCTTCCTCCTAGGGTCCCTTTGGGCCCTTGTTTTCTGAGGCAGGGAAAGAATGGTCCCTAAATTAAGGAGGGGACAGGGGCCATGCTACTAGTGTTGGGCCCCTCCAGTATCTTGAAGGTGGAGCCACAAAGCCCCCATGAGGCAAGAACAGTGCCTCTCTTCTAGACTACTGGACAAAACCCTCATCAGAGAGAATGAGCCAAGAGGCCAGGTTCTAAACTTGGCTTTGTTAGTAACTCACACAGTATGGACAAATCACTCTACCCCTGTGAGTCTCAGTTTTCTAATCTGTGAAATGGAAGGACTGGAAAAAGTGATCTCTAAGGGAAAACTATAATTCTGTCACTCATTAGTTCATTAATTCCACAAATAGTTAGCAATAGTCACAGTTGTCATTCAGGGAGTGCCTACTGTGCACCAGGCGCACAGACCATTAATCTACTCAATAATCCTGTAATAGGCAATTTTATCCCCATTTTAAAGAGAAGCAAGTAGAGGCTCAAAAAGATAGATATTTTCCCAAGGCTACACAACCCTGTGTCTAAGGGCTTCAATTCGTTGTGTCTGGCTCCAAAAACTATATTCTTCTCTTCTCCAGTGCAGCCTGCAGTTTGGCACCTAACTCTAAGCCCAGTCTAGATCAGACAGGATCGGGTGCGTTCAGGGTGGTATGGCTGTAGACTATACCCAGTCTTTACCTAGGCACTGTGGAGGCCTCAGGATGAGACATCAGGCTTTCTAGAAGTAGGGCTGGGAGTGTCCGCTGGCAGAGAGTTAGGGCACAGGGCTGCCCACTATCAGCAGCAACCACGGTAAACACAGGCTTGTACATCTCAAATACACCAGTCAAGGGTGCACCCTCTGGTGCCGCCTCAGTCCCCCCGACCAGGAGTGTCCCACTACCAACTTAGCATATAGCTGTGAGCCCTGAGGGGCCCTTGGCACACAGAGGGCTGTCATGCGCTTTAGTATCTTGAAGCTTTAAAACTGGCAATCCGTGCTCGCTGGGGCAGAGTGAGAACCCAAGCCATGTGGCCGGCCAGTGCCCTTCCCCTGCCAATTCTTCTCCCTTCTGCCCTTCCAATAATCATAATGTCTGCCGTTTGCATGGCTTGTATCATCCATGTTGCACGTATCACTCAATCCTTACAAAAGTAAAGATGTTCCTGCAGCTCCGTTTTCTAAGTAAGAAGGTAGGGTCCAGAGAGGGGAAATAACCAAAGCAGGGAGGGACAGAGCTGGGACCGACCTGTCTCCTAACATCTGCCTCAGCCTCTTGCACTGCACATCTCCAGAAGAGATAAGAGGAGGCCATGTCTGGCACAGAGAACAAAACCTCAGGCACAGGGGGCCTGGGCCAAACACCTGATCGTGGGATGGTTCCCTTCCACGAGGAGGAGAAAACTCGCCTCCCTCCCAGAGGGTTCCTACACTTGCAATTCCCTCCCTACTCCATCATCCAACGTGCCCAGCTCCTCGGAGTCCGGTAGAAGTGAACGAGAGGCCTTCTCTCCTGCCTCCTTCTCTCCTCCAACTTCCCAGCCGGGTGTATGATGGAAAGGATGTTCTGGAGAGAGGCGGGAAGACCCCGGTGAGAGGCACCAATGAAAGGGCCCTGTCTTTCGAGCTGTGTGACCTCGGACCGCTCTCACTGGGCACTCAGGAGGAACAGGCAGCAGAGCGGCCTTGGCAGCTTCGGATCACACAGGACTCTCTTGGTAACTTCTTTACATCTGAAGAACCCTTCACAACATATGAAGGGCTCTCACAGCCACCTCATGGAGTCTCACAAGAGCCCACAAATATGAATCTCCGTTGACACCGGAGGAAGCCAGCGTTCTGAGAATGAAGTCACTCTGCTAGGCTCACAAAGCTAAGCCCAGTCAGTGCTCTTTCTACTTCATCACAGAAATTATAGCACTATAATTCATATATATTTATAACATATAGTACATTATAGTGCTCTCTTCCAGAAAGTTCCAGCGCAGCAGGATGGGCAGGTAAATCCTCACTTCAGTGTCATCTAGCTCAGAAGGGAGTAACAGGCATAGGCGGTAACAGATCCTTCCACCCGTACCAAAGGGAAGAGATTCTCAATAATATTACCCCCACACCCCTCCCCGCCCCATCGTCCGATCTGCCAGCCTCCTCTCCATTCTTCACAGAACTGAACACAGCAATGCTTCCTCTCTTGCCTCCTCCTCTCCACCAACTCTTCAACTGAGTACGTGGGGGGAAATATTCAGGAGATATGGGGCGACACCGGTGAGAGGGCTACAATGAGAAAGGACATTCTTCCTCAGTGGACAGAAGGGTCAAGAAAGCTGCAGCACCATTACAAGGGATCAGCCCAGGGACTGCAAGTGCCTGAAATTAATGGTGTCACTGCCACGAGTCAAACCAGCAGTCCTCTGTCCCAAGAATTTAAAGCTTAGACACAGAAAGTGCACATAAACCAGGGCTGTGTTTCAGTTTCAAAAACTTGGCACTTTTTGAGACTTGTTCAATGATCAGGTATCAGGATCTTATTAATGACCCAGCTTCTCTACATAAAAATATCACAGATCAAATGGTGCCAAAGAAATGTTTACTCCCACAACTGTAAAAGCTGACCGAGGGTCTGGACACACGCAATATGGAGACCCTCCTGTGGGCTCATCTTTTCCTTCGTCAGTGACCTCAACATTCTTGGACTCAGTGTTCTTTACAAACCTACATCAGGCCTTATTAAGGATGTGGACAGCACTTTTCACGTGCAGTGTGCACAGAAGATATAAAACAGTGTCTCCTCAGGACCATGGGAAAGGGACCTAACTTATGGGCATTTCTATATTAACTAGTTCTATATTAGTTCTATATTAACTGTTTCATATGTACTATTTTATTTTATCCTCAGAACAACCCTAGGTGGCAGGAAATTTTATGCCCAAGTTACAGATTAAGACGTCCAGATTCAGAGAGGTTAGACACCATGGCCAAGCTCACACAGCCTGTGAGTGACAGAGCTGGTCTTCAATCTGGGCCTATCTGACTGAGAAGCACACACTCTCTCTAGAAAGACACCCAAATACATGAACTCAAAACCTCATTTGAATGTTATTCACCTTGAGGGGCGCCTGGGTGGCTCAGTCGGTGAAGCGTCCGACTTCGGCTCAGGTCACGATCTCACGGTTCGTGGGTTCAAGCCCCATGTCGGGCTCTGTGCTGATGGCTAGCTCAGAGCCTGAAGCCTGCTTCAGATTCTGTGTCTCCCTCTCTCTCTGACCCTCCCCTGCTCACGCTGTCTCTCTTTCTCTCTCAGAAATAAATAAAACATTAAAAAAATATTTTAAATGTTATTCACCTTGAAAATATCTCCCCTTTCCTAATTTGACTCCGTCCTCACGCTTTCCATCTATGGAACCTGACATTTCAAAACTCTTTCTAGATATGTGCAGAAAACCAGGAAAGACATCCCCCCGCCCCTGCTCCCCCAACCTCTTATAGACACTCATGCACCCCCACTTCCTCTGGCCAGACTCTGTATCTTAACAAATGTCAGAAATTAGGTAAAGCCAGAGATTACCATCAAATTCTCATCAACTTACCACTTCCCATTTAGGACAGTCTACTTAAAACAATATTAATTTTATGGAGCCTGTCTTAAAAGACCTGTTTGTTGTGAATAACAGGTTGAGGTCTTTCAGCATCTGTATCTAAAGCACACACGAAGATCGCAGGAACAAGACCGTACCAAGCAGCCCACAGAAAGCAGCGTGTGAAGCAACACAATGGTCACAATTGTGGCCAGTGCGATGCGGCGGTTATCCTCACGGACAGCTGGCCAAAATGTCATTGCCAAGACAGAGCCTGAGAAACCCAGGGCAACCATGACTAGAATCCAACGAACAGCTTTCTGGGGGATGATCCACAGCACCTGAAAGACAAGGAGGAAGGGGAGGGCTTTTTGAGAGGCAGTTCGGAGAGGCATCTGTTCATTCCAGGCACGGGTATCTGTAAAGGCCCCTGAGCCAATCAGCAGCTGGGCCCCATCTGCCACTGGGGTCTCTCAGGACAGCTGGAGAAACATGCAGACTGAGGTACGTGCTCTCAGAACAAAGGGCTCCAGATCCAGCAAACGTGCCTGGCTCCCTATCCCCATGCCAGCTGAACTTCTAAATTCAAATGGCATTTTTCAGGTGTGCATCGGTGTCACGCTAGGAATGATGACGCTGGCTGAATGTCCGACAAGCCCAGAGCATCACTCAGAATAAGTAAGTACTTACTGCCGTGGGGATATAAATGAAGAGTGAATATCCATAGACGCAGACAATCTCCAGAAACGAATAGGAAACAATGTTCATGACTTTGCTGTTTCTCCACATGAGGAAACCCCAGAGTGCAAGAGGAACCAGCCAAGCATAGGCATAGATGATTGTGGCCGCTATGGACACTGCGGATGACAGGACACAAGTTTTAATCCCCATTGTGCCTTTCACTACTTCCTGCATGTGCACCTGCTTCACTGGATCGTGGGATCGGGTCTTACTGGCCCTCGTCCTGTGGCCAGCCCAGTACTCCACAGAGCAGGTACTCTAGGGCTGTGCTGATGAAGCTTTAGCACTGCCTTTATGTGAGGACCAGCGATCTCTCACATGGTGTTTATAATTTGTTTAATAACAACAGTACTAAACAACTGAATTACCCAACTGAAAGACTTCAGAGGGCCTCAAGACAAGCGTTTAAACATACCAAGCATTTCAATCAAATGAAAGCCAACTATCCCCTTGGAAGAACGCATCCTCTTTGCTGGTATAACAGGAGCTGACACTATAGTCTTGAGCAAATGTGTTAAAAGGCCCTGGGTACAGATTAACTTGCTCTGCATGCTACTTAGAGAGCCTGCTGTCCCTGAAATAGGGAACTGCAGTTCATTGATGAATTGCTCGACAGATTCTTCACTTCTACTTTCTTCATTAAATCATTCGTGTCTGTGGCAGAAACGCTACCTAGCAGCTCCTCAGAACAGCAGTGTTCGTCTATTATAGTCCCTTCCTCCTCCTCCTCCTCCTCCTCCTCCTCCTCCTCTTCTTCCTCCTCCTCCTCCTGCAGCACCATGCTCCAGAAGATTCATTTTCCCTCTTCTGGAGTAGAGGACCATAAAGTGTGGCTAAGCCCAGGGCACCAGCTCTTCCTACAGGAAAATCAGTAAGTAATGCGCTTAACGCTCTTGACAAGCACAAAGGCACCCCGAGCAGTTGTAGCCAGACTCTGGTTAAGACATGTGATTGGCCAAAACATTTTCAGCTCCCAGATGAGATTTTTCATACTGGGAACTCCCTCATTAAGCCAAATGTAAGTCTCCTGCTATACCGCTTTTTGTTTTTGTTTTTTTAATAACTAAAGGAAGGGGGAGGGAATTGCCTATACGCCTACAGCCAACCAACCACTGGGTGTCAGGCATTTCATGGAATATTTTATTGAGACAACACTGTATAGCAGTCAAGGCCACAGACTCTGCATGTGGACTCCAAGAGTTCTAATCCTAGCTCTGCCACTTATAGCTAAGTAACCCTAAGATTACTAGGGGAATGAGGGGCTCCTGGGTGTCTCAGTCAGTTAAGTGTCCAACTCTTGATTTCAACTCAGGTCATATGATCTCATGGTTCATGGGATTGAGCACCTATTCCAGGTTCCACACTGACAGCTTGGAGCCCATTTGGGATTCTCCCTCTCACCCTCTCTCTCTGACCCTCCCCAGCTCACATGTGTGCACTCTCTCATGCTCCCCCCAAAATAAATAACTTTAGGGGAGCCTGGGTGCTCAGTCGATTGAGTGTCCGACTTCGGCTCAGGTCATGATCTCGCGGTTCATGGGTTCGAGCCCCGTGTTGGGCTCTGTACTGACAGCTAGTTCAGAGCCTGGAGCCTGTCTTCAGATTCTGTGTCTCCCTCTCTCTGACCCTCCCCTGCTCATGCTGTCTCTCTCTCTCTCAGAAATAAATAAAAAACATTAAAAATTTTTTAAAATAAATAAAAATAATAACTTTAAAAAAGTTTATAAAAAACAAATATACTTATAACACTGATTGATAAATAAATGCTCATTCAAGAACTAACTTTTCATATCATTAACTGATAATGTAAATACATTATTTCACATAATCTACATCTTCATTTTAGAGATGAGGAAATAGAATCAGAAAAGTAGTTTGGTCAAGGTCAAATAATTAACAAGTGGTGGAAGCAGGATTTGACCTTGGATGTGTGGATGTATGCTTTTTACATAAAATGGAAAAATGTTTATTGATAGAGCCAACGACTATCTTAATTGTACATTCATCCCATGACCCCCTTGTACTGTGCAACCAAGGAGGATAAGAAAAGATAAAAACTCTCCTGAGCTTCCAGACCCTCAGGCAGAGTAATTCACTCCTTCTTTTCTGTCAATATACCTATACATACCTGTGATACAGAAATTAACACATACCATTTACAGCAATATTCATTTACCTGACTTTCTTTACTTAGCCATTAAACAACCTGAAGGCAGGGTCTATATCTCATGAATAACTTTTACGAGCCAGAATCATTTGACAAATGGGGCTGGAAATAAATCAGGACTGACTCCATGAAAATGGGCATGGAGGGTAGAAGGAAGAATACATGGACACACACACACACACACATACACAGAAGGAACTACATCTCTCTCTATACACACATATATGTGCATGTGTATGAACTCTTTTTTGTACAAGGCACTAGTCCAACCTCTTTACACACTTTACACACTTTCCAACTCTTTATTCTTACAGTAGCCCTGTAATATTAGGTATTATTATTCCCATTTCACTGATACGGAATCTGAAGTCAAGACAAATAAAATAACTTGCTCAGCAAGTAGAAGCTAATGAATGATGGAAATGGAACTTGAAGCCAGTGAACTAGTTCCAGAGACTGTGCTCATAGACAGTCTGTATACAGCCTCTCAACAGGACAGCAGGCAGGCAGGGGGGTAGAGGGAGGGAAGGAGAGAACTGAGGAAGTGTTACACACCAATCTCCTAGAAAGCCAAACTTCCTCATTTTGGGGTGGCTGTCATCTACAAGTCCCTAAAAAGCTGTTTGTTTGTTTGAAGTAGAACAAACTTCTTTCTTTGTATGATTATCCAATACTGCCACAAGAAAGAAAGTTTTAAAACAATGTCATCCAGAGGCCCATCACTAGGACAAACTTATTTCTTCATCCTCCCTTCTAGCCCCTGACCATTTGCAGACTCCTCTTTAACAGAGTTGCTAACAGCACAGGCATCATTTTGGATTATCAATTTTCCACATGGTTCTAAGTGCTTCATAATTAGTGGCTACAGACCCAGCTAGTTGAATCGTCATGACTTAAATAACAATGCCCCTATTGTTTCCAACATCTGGGTAACACAAATAATGCCACAATGGAGACTTTCATGCATGCTGCTTTTTACTTACTTTGCACATTTTGCTTTGAATAAACTCCAGTTGCTATTTGGCCTGGCCTTACAGCTTTCCAAAAGATATGTGGACTCACAATATTGTAAATGTACTCAATGCCACTGAATTGTATACTTTAATAGGTAAAATGGTAAATTTTATGTTATGTATATATCACCACCATAAAAACAGATCACGTCGATTGACACAGACGGTTGGTAAATTCTGAGGTAATACAGATGTCTGAATCTTTAATACAAAAAGCAGGGGCTGCGGCACCTAGAGACAGGGGCCCCAGAGCTCACTAAAAGGAACCCGTGGTAACAAACTGAAAGCATTCCAAATGAGTCCAACTATTCACCAACCTTTTCGGAATTCGGGCACATAATGGTACGTCCTCTCTCCCAGATGGATTAAGAAGTTGGAAAGATTCCCGCTAATTGCTATGGCAAAGACCAATGTCGCGCATATCCAAAAGGGGCCTGCAAAGAAAACCAGAAAACTCAGACCAAAAAATGAAGCACCAGCTTATAGACTCTTAGAGAATTTATCTCCCTCGCCCTATTCATATAAGCAAGGGAAAATGAATTTTAGATGCAATCAATACTCATTTAACAGGAATTTTCTTTTGTAAAAGGCCAAACACACAACTCATCAATTAGGTGCGTTAAAGACAGGGAAGATTGGAATGAAAAGGCCAAAATACCTTCCACAATTAGCTGAATAAAGACACTAATTTGTTTATAGCTTCTTTTATTAGAGGCTCATCCAAAAACTCGGGGACATTTTGTGAAATCTTCACCACCAGGATACAGAAAGCAAAGGTTACTTCCCTTATCTAAGTGCCAAATGTTAATGCCAACGAAAAATAACTTAAATCAGACAGGTTCTTCCGCAGTCTAAATGGAAGAGTAGTGCAAGCAGAACACTTTAGGGAAGAATTAATTTAATCTAGCAGTTTGTCATGGTTATATGTGTGCATGTAATATGTGTTTAAGGCTTTTCTTTTTAATGAAAAAGCAATACATGCACACAGTTCAGTGTTCAACAGGTACAAAAGGGAATATAGAGAAAAGTAAATTCCTTCTCTCTCTGTTCCCTGGCTCTGTACATTTTTCCTCCCCAGAGCTCGCTCCCATAACCAGTTTCTGGTGAATCCTGCCAGAGATTTCTATATGCATATAAACAAATGCACATTTTGTGTGTGTGTGTGTGTATGTGTGTTTATATAAATAATAATGCATATATATATATATATCTTATTGCATAGTTTGCTATTTTCACTTTAATATATCCTAGGGATTCTACCATAGCTATTCATAAAAATCAGCTTATTCTACGGGGGCACCTGGGTGGCTCAGTGGGTTAAGCGTCCAACTTGGGCTCAGGTCATGATCTCGAGGTTCACAGGTTTGAGCCCCATGCTGGGCTCTGTGCTGACAGCTCAGAGCCTAGAGTCTGCTTTAGATTCTGTGTCTTCCTGGCTCTCTGCACCTCCCCTGCTCATGCTCTATCTCTTTCTCTCTCTCAAAAATAAACATTTAAAAACATCAGCTTATTCTACTTTAGTGATTATCAACTATTCCACTGAGTGAGTGAGTACACCATGCTGTGCAAATCCCTTTTGCCATTTCACTTGATTTCATGAACACTACCCTTGTTTCTCCTTATCTAGAAAAAATACAAAAGTAGAAATAATAATTTTTAAATTGAAATATTTCTAACAAATTGTATGAATTTAATTTTTCAATTTCACTAATACTTTGCAACACTTTTTGGAATAACTGAAGGCACCCTGACCTACCACAAAATTCAGAAAGTTACTGTGTCGCAGATGACTGGCAGAAAGCGCTTCTCAAAGCCAAGCTGGCTCCTGAAGGTGGGAAAGGGAACCCAAGCAATCGACTGGGATACTCCAAAGAATTACCAACATTGGCTTTCCACACACTGCTGTTGACTCACTAGCCTGTAAGCTCTCTGCTACCACCAAGGACTAAATCTTGTTCACTGTATTCTTCTCAGTACTGATGATATAAAAGATGCGACAAACGAACAGGCCAAAAAAGAAAAATTCCTACAATTCAACAATTTAAAAAATCCCCAAAAGCTTTGTTGACAAAATGAACAAAAATGACCATGTGTTGTCAACGGGCTGAGACCATCCAAGATCTGACCACAAGTGGCCAAAATATTATAGTACCTATAACTAGAAAGCAGAGGGGATACCTGGGGGGCTCTATCGGTGAAGCGTCCGACTCCTGATTTCGGCTCCAGTCATGAGCTCATGGTCTGGAGATCGTGCTCCACGTCAGGCTCTGTGCTGACAGTGCAGATTATTTGTAAGAACCCACTGTCCTCTAGACCCTGGCCCAGGTGCGAGGGACACAATGATGCACAACAGAGGTAGTTGCTGAGTCCTGTGCCTATAGGCAAACAGGAAGCTCGGATTCCAGAGACACACCACCACCTACTCATCCCAGGGCCTGCCAGGTTGATTTGTATGCCTTCCCTTTCCCTCTTTCCTGCCAAATTCTACTCTTACTATGGGGTGGGGTGGGAAGGAGTCTTAATTTAGTTTGTATTATGCATTTTTATATTATAAAATATTTCTAACATACAGAAAAGCACAAAGAATGATAAAACAAACACTGGTGTACTCATCATGCTACTTTTTCAAATCTTTCTAACGGGATCATACTACTCACATCCTTCAAAAAAAACATGCCTTTCTTCATCTACCCTTGTTCTGACAGTTAGCCACATTGATGCTCATAGATCTCATTCATTCTTAAAAACTACAGAATTCTGTGTATGAATATACCACAATTTATGTATCTCTTCTCCTGCTGATGAATATTTTGTTTCCAAATATTTGCTATTACGAGCACTGCTGCTGCAGTGAATAATAGTCCTCTATATATCTTCTTTTATATTTGTGTGTTTCTCTAAGACCATACATCTAGGAGTGGAAATGCCAATTGTAGGGTATGAGCATCTTCAAATGGCTTCCATTTGTATACCACGTACATACCCACCAGACACACATTAGTTCCCATTGCTAGACAATCTTGACAACTCTTAGTATCAATGTTCCTGAAAATCTGACTTAAGAGTGTGTCACTACTCTGCTCAAGCCCTCCAATGGCTTCTCACTTAAGTAAAAGCTGAAGTCCTCACCGTGACCAAGATGCTACACAACTTACCCCTCCATGTTGTCTCTCCGACCTCATCTCCTAGGCTCCCTTCTTCCCTCTGGCCCAGTCACACTAGTCTATGGTGTTCTCTGAGCATATGAAGCAAATGTCTGCCTCAGGGCCTTCATGCTTGCTGTGCTCACTGATTCAGATGCCTTCCCCTCAGATATCTACACGTATTGCTCCCAATTTGTCCAGGCCTTTACTCAAAATTCAACTCTAAAAAAATGTTTAAACATAAGTCCGTGTACCTACACAAATATTACCTGTCCTTTAAAATTTTCACTTTGCCATTTATCATTAGCATACTATATATTTGACTTATTTTATTTATTTATCATTAAGCTCAGTAGATTCTAAACTTCCTCAGAGCAAGGAGTTTTGTCTGTTTTTCTCACTGCTCTATTTCCAGTGCCTACAGTAGTTAACTGCTCAATACTTGTTGTATTAATTGAATGAATGAATGAATGATGACAAGCCAATCTGTATGTTTGATAAAATGAGCATAATATAATCTCTTGTTTTGTTTTTATTTCCTTGATAACAGGTGGGGCTAAGCATCTTTTCATATATTTGTTAGCCATTTGGGTTTCCTATTCTGTGAATTGCTCATTTTCCCCCACAACTTATAATTGGTTTTATTCTTATAATTGATAGGAGTTCTAAAGATAGTCTTGCTTTTCATCCTTTGTTGCTTATGAGAATTACAAATATTATCTCTGCCTGTGGTTTATTTACTTATTTATTTACTTTGCTTATATTTATTTTGTGGTGTAGAAATTTTTTTTTTTTTTTGCTTTTTTTAAAGTTTATTTATTTATGGGGTCCCTGAGTGGCTTAATCAGTTAAGCATCTGCCTTCACCTCAGGTCATGATGTCGCAGTCCATAGATTGAGCCCTACGTCAGACTCTGTGCTGACAGCTCAAAGCCTAGAGCCTGCTTCAGATTCTGTGTCTCCTCTCACTGCCTCTCCCCTCTCATGCTATGTCTCTCTTTCAAAAATAAACGTTTAAAAAAAATTTTTAGTTAAATAAAAGTTTATTTATTTTGAGAGAGAGAGAGAGAACGCACCCACCAGTGGAGGAGGGGCANTAAACGTTTAAAAAAATTTTTTAGTTAAATAAGTTTATTTATTTTGAGAGAGAGAGAGAGAACGCACCCACCAGTGGAGGAGGGGCAAAGAGAGAAGGAAACAGAATCCTAAGGAGGATTCTCTCTCCATACTGTCAGTGCAGAGCCTGGTGTGGGGCTTGATCCCACAAACCATAAGATCGTGACCTGAGCTGAAATCAAGAGTCGGACGCTTCACGAACTGAACCGCTCAGGCTCCCCTAGTAATTTTATATTTTAGCTTAAATGCAATCAAATTCATCAACCTCACCCTCTGATTCTGCAGACTGGCACTTTGGTCACCTTTTTCCTGACCACCTTCCCCCAACATCCCCACAAGGCCCAGTCCTCTCCACTAGCAAACACTTCACCAAACGGTACCTCTTTTTTTCCTTTAACCATGTCTATGAGCTCATGGGCTAACAGTGTTGTGGAAAGAAGCAAACTTTGGGTTCAAATCCTGGCTTTATCATGAGCGGTGGTGTAAGAGAGTGATAAAGAGTATGGATTATGAGCTGTGATGCTGATTTGAAAACGGAGCTCAGCCACTTATTAGCTATACTAGATGCTTGACATCTGTGTAACTGAGTGTCCTTGTTGATACAACAGGCGTAATAATAGTACTTACCTCATAAAGTTGGGGTTGTTAGGAGGATTAAGTGAGTTACTATAGGTTCTTCCCTAATAACAGCGCCACATAATAAGCACGGCATATGTTTGCTAGTGTCATTTTCATTGCCAACTCTGACTATGAGCAAGCTATCCTCCCCAAACTTCCATTTTCTTTTTTGTAAGATGAGCCTACCTCGGGGTGTGGGAAATAAAACTATAAAACAGTAACACAGGGAGAAGCTCTTGGCACTTTTGAGGCACGCAGCACACACTGGTTCTCTCATTTCTTTCTTCCTGGAGGTGGAGACTGACTTGATCTTTGCATCCTCATCCTGTAGCACGAAATAAGGTGCTCAAAAATTGGTCACATGTTTATCTGTGCCAGACCTTCACGGGGCACTGATGACATGAATCGCTCAGACACATCGCCTCTCTCAAGGTCTCAGGCCAGAAGAATAAACAAGAGAGCGAGGAAGAGAACCTGCCTTGGCCACATTTAGACGAGAGGCATGCGCCAAGGCAATGCTGTGCACGTACATGGTGCTCCTTGGACTCAGGCATTGTGCCGGCATCTGGCTGGAACTTTCAGTGCTGCCAGAGAGGAGCTATACAGAAGGGACCCTCTCCCCGGTGTCCCCCACAGTGGTTCTGCTTTCACTGGTTCCAAGTATCAGACCTCCATGCCAGCTGATGAAAAGGTTCTGTAGCTTAAAACCACCAGGCAAACAGAATATGGGCTTCGTGTAACACTGAACTAGTTCTAGCTCTCCTTTTTCGGTTTGACAACTCTTGGCCCTGGTTTCCTCACAGGAAAAAGAGGGATAATCACACTTAATATAGAGTCTTGTTGAAAGGATTAAACAGTGTATGCAGTCATTGGCACATAAGAGATCTCAAGAATTCCTCTCCTCTTATAATCAACATATGTATGAAATATGTAACATATGACTCTAATGATTATTCAGGATGGAGCGTCATATTACTGAGCCTCACAGAGTCAGCTCCTCATTTGAGAAATGGGGAGAAGAATACCTACCCCAAAAGTTGCCACAAAAATTACATGTGCCCACGTACAGTCTTTTGTAGGGCATCTGCACACAGGAGGCACCCAGAGCCGTTGGCTCGGTTCTCCCTTCAAACATGGAAGGCCACGGCTGCGGGAGCCTTTTCCCTACAGGAGTACCGGGTGGGCGTCTGACCTCTTCTCAGATAGCGGGGAGGTCAAGGATGACAGTCACCCCTGGCCCATCCCTCTTACAGACCTCCAGTGCTGCTAGCTGAATCCCAAGGGGAGCCGGCTCCTCTGAGGGCAGAGCTGTGACTCTGCACAACAATGAGCAAGTGTGAGAGCACTTTCACACTGATTGTCACCCTCAGATCCTCTCAAGTTGATTTTTTTAAATGTTTTATTTATTTTTGAGAGAGTGAGACAGAGCACGAACAGAGGAGGGGCAGAGAGAGAGACAGAAAGAGAGACATAGAATTCAAAGCAAGCTCCAGGCTCTGAGCTGTCAGCACAGAGCCTGATGTGGGGGCTCAAACCCATCAAGCATGAGACCATGACCTGAGCCAGAGTCAGATGCTTAACCGACTGAGACACCCGGGCTCCCCAGATCCTCTCAAGTTAAAATCAACAATCTCCTCTTGGACAAAATGACTTAATTTGTCTCAGGTTCGCCATGTCATCTGAAGACGTTCAAAGGCCATACCAATTACTTGTAAGCACAGCTTTCATAGAACACAGAATTTCATTTTCCTCCAAACTTTTTGTAAGGGCTGTTACTGAAGTTCAGAAGGGTTGAGTGAAATGTTGCATGCCCCACCAAAAGTGCCCTTCCCCACCTTTTCAAGCAGGTCACACGCTCACCTGAATTCAACTGGTACATGGTAAAGAATCAAAACAGCACTACACATACCATAAAGATCTGGATTACTGCGGATATATAACCTCACGAAGTTTTTCCCTGGTATTGGCAAAAGGGACCCCTTGATTCTGTCAAAGACCTGGAAAACAACATAGGGGTAAGTCTCCTGAAGATTTCTTATAGCTTTCATGATAGTATTTTCAAACGCTAATTTCCCTTTATTTTTGTAAGGCCATATCCAGTCTATAAAAGCTTTCACATCATGTGACTGTTTAACCACAAAAGACACAAGTCTCCATTACGTGTAAAAGGCAAGGTGAAATGGGTTACAAACCTGGTAAGTGTCTACGTCAAAGAACGTTTGATAGTATTCAAATGTCCAGAAGGGGGAGCTTTTCTTCTGGCCGGCAAGTAACTGTCAGAGGTGAAATAAAACATAATGAACACAGAAGGAACATCCTTATATCAGCGATGCAGACAGGGAGCTGCTCTAATGGAAAAATCAAGATATATCAGAGACCAAGCTCTTGTGCATTCATCAACTTTGCAACTGCCATGCCCGACTCAGCCTGACAGAAAACAAGCATCTGTTTTAAGTCAGACAGAAAGGTTTCAATGCCTGGTCCCTCCACCAGGGGGAGACTTTGTCAAATCACTAGACTTCGTTCTCCAAAAAGTACAGCCAACAAGAGCCATCTCATAGGATTACAGGAAGGATTAGATCGATTATATATAATATGTATCAGGTACAGTGACATATATGTGCATTTTTACACACACAAACCTATACATACAGAAGGCAGTCAGTGTCAGATCTTCTGCTCCCCACCTCCTCAAGATTCCTACTACTATCACCACCTCAACTCTCAAAAATCTGATACACCAAAAAAAAAAAAAAGAAAAAGAAAAGAAAGAAAAAGAAGAGGCGCCTGGGTAGCTCAGTCGGTTAAGCGTCCGACTTCGGCTCAGGTCATGATTTCACAGTTTGTGGGTTGGAGCCCCACGTTGGGCTCTGTGCTGACAGCTCAGAGCCTGGAGCTTCCTTCAGATTCTGTGTCTCCCCCTCTCTCTGCCCCTCCCCTGCTCATGCTCTGTCTGTCTCTCAATAATAAATAAAAAGGTTAAAAAAATTTTTTTAAATAGCTTATTTAAAAAAACTGATACACCGATTCACTCTAACACACTACAGACTTACAATATACTCCTCAGACAAAAAGAAAACCCACAAAACTCCGACTTACGAGCAGCACATATGGGGCTCTTCTATCCCAACAGTGCAGCTATTCAACAGCAGAATGCAGGCTCCTTGCCAGGAATGAAGACTGCCACCCAGATATTTCGTGAGGATTCGTGCAGCAAAAGGTTCAGATGGACTAGGAGGTGCTTTGCAGGACAAGGGCCAGGGTTTTTTTGGTCATTAAAAGGAGAATCTCTCCATAATTAAAGCTGTCCAACAGGGGCAATGCTGCTTTACATGGTAATGAACAGCCTCCAGAAGGAGGTATCCAAGTGCTGCTTTCTGACCTACCACAGGCAGCATTAGTATCTTGGGAGGGAAGCTGACATACAGGAGACTGAAGGTTCTTTCAAACTCTAGTATTAGAAGATATTGAACTCCAGACACCCACGTTCTCTAAGCAAGGACAAGGAATTCAGTATCTCTCATAGAATCCTGGTGACTTCTTCCCAATTCCCAGACAAATTAACATGATGGATAGAATGTTTTCAATTTTTTTAAAAAAAATTTTTTAATGTTTTTATTTATTTCTAGGAGAGAGAGAGAGAGACAGCGTGAGCAGGGGAGGGTCAGAGAGAGAGGGAGTCACAGACTCTGAAACAGGCTCCAGGCTCTGAGCTGGCAGTCAGCACAGAGCCCAATGCGGGGCTCGAACCCACGAACCGCGAGATCATGACCTAAGCGAAAGTTGGATGCTTAAATGACTCAGCCACCCAGGCGCCCCAGAATGTTTTCAATTTTAAGACTTTTCCCCCTCATACATTTCACAAACTTTTGACACCTGCTGTTGTTCAGTGTGATGGTTAATTTCATGTGTCAACTTATCTAGGCCATAGTGCCCTGGTATTTGGTCAAACGTTATTCTGGATGTTTCTGTGAGGGTGTTTTTGGATAAGCTTTACCTTTAAATTGGTGGGCTTTCAGGGAGCCTGGATGGCTCAGTCAGTTAAGCATCCAACTTTGGCTCAGATCATGATTTCACGGTTTGTGGGTTCGAACCCCACATTGGGCTCAGAGCTAACAGCCTGCTTCAGATTCTCTGTCTCCCTCTCTCTCTGCCCCTCTCCTGCTGGTGCTCAGTCTCTCTCTGTCTCTCAAATACAAATAAACGATCTTTTTTTTTTTTAAACTTGTGAGCTCTCTGAGTAAAGCAGATTGCCCTCTATATGTGGCTGGGCCACAGCCAATCAGGTGAAGGCCTGACTAGAACAAAAGGCTGACCTCCCTGAGCAAGAGGGACTTCTTCAGCAGCTTGCCTTTGGCCTTCATCTGCAACCCCTGCTCTTCCTGGATCTACAGCAGAATGCCTTTGGACTCAAACTCCAATTCCTTCCGGGGTCTCAGTCCACCAGCCACTTCCAGCAGGTTTTGGACTTGCCAAGCATCCATAATCACATGAACCAATTTTTAAAAATAAACCTCTTCTCTCTACATATACACATCCTATTGATTCCATCGCTCTGGAGCATGCTACCTAATTGTGTGTTATTTAACAACTTATTTAAACTTTGTGCCTCATGTTTCTCCTTTGTAAAATGAGGATAAGAATAGGTCCTGCTGTCCAGAGCTGTTTTGAGGGTTAAGTGAGATGATCCAAGTAAGGAACTTTAAATGGTGCCTGGCAGCTATGAAACACGGGATAAACACTGTAATGATAATGAGGACAATAGTCAACACATTTTTTTCTTATATTTCAGGTGAGAAAACTCAGTCTTAGGGAAGTTCAAGTACCTTACTCAACACAGCAAGTACTACTGGCTGGACCGGGATTCAAAGTTAGGCGCCTGGTCTAAACTCTCGCCATGATATCTAGCATATATGAGTATTTAATGTAGCACAAGCTTCGGTATTCATTTCGATATCTCACGGAGTTCCACAAAGAGCACCAGGAACCCGGGAGCTCTGCTATTTAATCAGCTTGAGAACTCAATGCTGTAAACTGGGTGCCCTGCTAGAGCGCCACGGTCATGACTGCATTCATAAAATATGAATAGAAATACTATTTTCCTGGAACACACTAACAGAGCACATGGAAATAAACCGTTGTGATCAAAAACAGCCCCCTGCTATTCACCGCCCAACCCGGTGCAGACACCTAGAAGTCTCGCTAGAACCTTTGCTCTCTCTCCCTTACCTCTTCTCCACCAAGTCCTACGGAGCCCACCCCCTAGCCACCTGTGTCTGGCCGTAGTTCTGGCTTCATCACTTCTAGCCTAGACCACTGCCACGGTCTCCCACTGGCCTCCAGTCCGTCTCCTTCCAATTTCTACCCCACAAGCCCGCCATACCTTTGTCTTTAAACTCTCCTGCCATATCATGTAAAATCTTTCAGTAGCTCCCGATAGCCTTCAGCACACAATTTGTACTCATTTGGTTGACTCCTTGCCAAGCCGTGATACCTCACCTCCTGTCTTCACCTGTAGTTTGCTCCAATGTACATGAAGACGGGAAACGTGCTGTGTGTGCCACGTTCTTTCATGCCGCTTTGGCTTTGCTGAAACAGCTCCCTTTGCCTAGATCACCCTTCCCTGCCTTCTTCCCTTGGCCACCTCCTACCCTTGTGCCAGGACCCACGTCAAGTGTCGCTACCTGCACAAGGCCCTCGCTCCGCCCCCACAACCCCCGTGCCCCCTCCCGCAGCACACTCCCTGTGGGGGACAATTGCCTGCGTGCCTGTGTGTCTCTCCCCGAGGCAGAGGCCACATAGATCACACATGGGCTGCCACTGCCTGGCACTCTACAGGGCACACAAGAGACAGTGAATAAATGCATGAGGCTTTCAAAAAAATTAAAAGGAAAAACCAGTTTCAAAGACAAGTTCGAACCTCAGTTTTGTCGGAGTCATCGTTTCCCAGCAACTCGTCGTCTTCTTCTCCCCCTGAGCCTCTTGGGGGTCCTGGTGGACGCGTCGGGCTTTCACCAGGACCCTCGATATTTATCGTAGTGGCACCTGGGTTTTCTGCTGGAGTAGTGGCCTCATTACCAAATTCTGAAAGTAATTAGAGCACAAGGGCATTGGAGACCTGACCCACACTGGAAATGCTACACTTTTCATTTAAAGACAAGCTGTTACAGCCCCAGCCTCGCTGCAGACCCTACTTGGTATGAATTGCAAAAGGCTCTGAAAAATAACCTCATCTAGACATCAAGCTGACTTAGAAAAGGGGTTACGAAGATGATGGAATTTGGGAGTCAGACCTGGATTTTACTCCTGGCTCAGCTACTTATTAACTATGGGAGGCTGAGGAAGTAACTCAACCTCTGTATGCCTCAGTATTCTCATCTACACAATGGGGAGAATAACATCTACTTCAGAGAATTTGGGGAAAGTTAGGAATGTTACCTAAGTCAAGTCCTTAGCAGAGTGGCTGGCCCACAGCAAGTACCCAATCGATACCTGTCTTCTTTGATTCAAGTTCAAAAAATTTTAATGGACGTTATTTTTTCCAAGGAGTCCAATATAATCACTATAGAGAATAGAGGATCAAAAGTGAAAGTAGAAACCCTAAAATAAAAATCACTTAGTCCTACCATGTCAAGGCAAACACTAATAATTTTTGGTACGTTTCCTTTTCTCCATATAGTAACTCTCTAAGATTCATTCCAGTGATTAACATTCATTCATTCATTGAACATATATATACTGGAGGCTTCCAATGTGCCAAGTACTGATGTGATAATATATAAATAATTTTGTATCCTGTTCTGTTGGCCAGAGATTATAAAAAAACGATTTTTTCATTTTATATCAGTCTTACAATAACCCTTTTCATAACTGTATGATATTCCATCAGCTGGGAGGTGGAGGGAGTAGAAGAGACTGTAAGTTGGATGTTTAGGGTGTTTCCAGCTTTTCATTATAAAAATAACACTGGAAGGGGGTGCCTGGGTGGCTTAGTCAGTTAAGCGTCCGACTTTCGCTTAGGTCATGATCTCGCAGTTCGTGGGTTCGAGCCCTGTGTCGGGCTCTGTGCTGACTGCCAGCTCAGAGCCTGGAGCCTATTGCAGAGTCTGTGTCTCCCTCTCTCTCTGACCCTCCCCTGCTCACGCTGTCTCTTTCTCTCTCTCCTAGAAATAAAAAATTTTAAAAAATTAAAAAAAAATAACACTGGAAGGAATGTCTACAAAGAAAAAGCTTTTGAGTTATTACCTACAAACATCTGTCAGTACAATCACCAGGTCAAAGAGTTAGTTAAGACTAATACTCCATGACCTTGGGCAAATGACATTATATCTCTAAGTCTCTTTTCTAAAATGTAGGTAATTGGGGCGCCTGGGTGGTTCAGCTGGTTAAGTGTCTGACTCTTGATTTCGGCTCAGGTCATGATCTCACTGTGAGTCCAAGCCCCACATCAGGCTCTGTGCTGGCAGTGCAGAGCCTGCTTACAATTCTTTCTCTTTCTCTCTCTCTCTCTGCCCCTCCTTCGCTTGCTCTCTCTCTCTTTCAAAAATAAATAAAATTTTAAAATAAAAATAAATAAAATGTAGGTAACACCTATCTTACAGAGAGATTTTGAGGATAGGATATAAAAATATTGTCATAGCTATCATTTGTTGATGGAACAGGACAATAACATTTAAAAAGATGACCACAGTTGAGGGAATCAGACAGAGAAAGATACACTTAAGTCTCATATTTAAGTTTTTTTAATGTTTATTCATTTTTTGAGAGAGAGAGAGTACGTGTGCACGGGAGCGAGCAGGAGAGGAGCAGAGAGAGAGAGGGAGATACAGAATCCTAAGCAGGCTCCAGGCTCTGGAGGTCTTGAACTTTGAAAGTGTGAGTTCATGTCCTGAGCTGAAGTCAGACACTTACCTGACTGAGCCACCCAGGCGCTCCAAGTCTCATACTTAAAAAGTAGTAGTTCAGCAGGCGGAAGGGCCAGAAGGAAGAACAGAGGGTCACTTTAGAAATGCAAAGGCCAAAGAGGATGTGCAAAGGGGGAGGATCACTTGTCTATTTGATGAGCTTAGGAAAGGATGCCACACAAGAAGGATGGCCAGATGCTTGGGGATGGCATCGCACACAAAGGGCGTGGAATGAGAAAAAGCAGAAGATGTGGGGCGCCTGGGTGGCTTAGTCGGTTAAGCGTCCGACTTTCGCTTGGGTCATGATCTTGTGGTTCGTGGGTTCGAGCCCTGCGTCGGGCTCTGTGCTGACTGCCAGCTCAGAGCCTGGAGCCTGTTTCAGTCTGTGACTCCCTCTCTCTCTGACCCTCCCCTGCTCACGCTGTCTCTCTCTCTCCTAGAAATAAATAAAAACATTAGAAAAAACAAATTAAAAAAAAAAAAAGAAAAGAAAAAGCAGAAGACGGAAGATGTGTCCCCTATCTGAGAAACAGCAGGTAGCACGGGCTGACTGGAATGTAGCGTGTGTGTACCTCTCACAGGGTCACTTGACCACACATTCTGCTCCTTATGTGTCACTGCTGGTATCCATCACAGCTCCTGGAGGACAAGACTGGCAGGTTCTTGACCTTCACCATCGCCACTCTCTACGTCTACATGCTGGCGTGTCCAGTGCTATGTGTGGCCTCTGATCCTTTCCTGACACCGTGTCTTCCACCTAAAGGGTCCCAATCCCCACTTTCTCACCTGAAGCCCCACCTTCCTCAGGAAAGCCTTCCGTGACCCCCACAGCATCCTGCATTCTCTTCTAAAGAGCAAAGTCCTTAATAAGGTCTACGGNGCCTTTGCATATGCCGTTCTCTACATTGTACTTTCCCACACTGTACTCGAAAGGGTGGCAAAGGAAGGCCTCTCGAACGAGGTGAGATGTGAACAGAGTGAGGGAGCAAGCTACGCGGCTGTCCAAAGAACAAAATTCTCAAATAGAAAAAGAGCACAAACGCCCTAAGCTGTGAATGTATTTGGTGTCTAGGAGGGACAGAGACATGCCCATGTCGGTAGAGCAGAAAAAGAAAGGACGAGAGCAGCAGTAGAGATCAGAGGGCGTGGAGCGCTGGATCACAGAGGGCCTCCAAACAGAAAAGGCTCTGGCTTTCACACCTAGTGAGACGGGGGTGACTGGAAGGTTTCGAAGGAATGACATGATCTGACGTCATTTTAAAGGACCACTTGCACTGGCTGCATGATACAGACTGTAAGAGGGCAAGAAAGGAAGCAGGAAGACTAGAAGGAAGGGAAGGGCTCTAATTCATACAAGAGGTGATGGTGACCTTGAGCGTGGTGAGAGAGAGGTAGTGGTGATGAGACATGGTGAGATGCTGAATGTACGTTAAAGATGGAGCTGACCGGATTTGCCGAGGGGGTGGGTTTCTCTTTAATCATCCTATCTCTTCCTCAGAGAGCAGTGAGGTAGTACTGGCTGTGAAGCCAGGCTGCCTGGGTTCAAACCCTGCTTTACCCCGTGCTATGTGGCCTTAGACAATTTACTTCATTTTTCTGTGCCTCAGTTTCCTCACTGGTAAAACAGGGAGACTATTTCATAAAGTTAACATAAAGACTAGATGAGCTAGTATTTGTAAAGCATGTAAACTAGTGCCTGACATATAGTACGTGTTGTGCAAGTGTTTACAAGACAAATAACCATTCATCAGTCCCTAGTCTAGGTTAGGTTCTAGGATATGAGCGATGAACTGTTCTGGAGTTTTCATAAACTGTGGCTATATACTTAAGTGATCATTTACCAAATTAATGTCTCCCTCACCAGACTGAAAGCTACATTAGGGAGTGAAGCGTCACTCTTCCATCCCTGACAACTAAAATAACTGCCTGGTTCATAGTCACACTCATGAGATATTTATTGATTCAGTAAAGGAATGACCTGATCACATTTCATCATAATTAGTTTTTTACACTTTTATCTACTCCAGCAGAGTAAAAAACTCGCCCTTTCGCTTTTTATCTCCTGTATCTAGTAAGTTCTAAGCAGAAAGTAGATGCTCAGTAAATATTTGTTGAACTAAAGCAGTAACTCTATAAGCATTTTTTGTAATCACAGTATTAAATTAATGACGCTACCAATCTGAAGGGCTATTTGGCAAAAAAGAACAGCCGGTGTGGACAAACAAAACCCTGGATGTGGCCAACATACTTGTACCAAGATGTTTGAAATAATCTCCTTAAATATATATGCCAGTATATCGGTCAGAACCCGTTGCTGTGACTGGAGGTATGGATCGTAAAAGGGGGGGCACCCAACTGATGTACCTTCAAACTGCAAGTCATCTACAGCTGCCATTCAGCCAGTGGGTCTTCTCCCAATTATTCAGAAGAAAATTTGCAGAGATCTAAAAAGGAAAAATAGAGAAACTTCATAGGCTACCAGAATAAAATATATGCAAACAAATCTTGTTTCGGCATTAGAAATGGTGCTGATTTTCCTTGCCTCCTTCTTTAGTGGGGTATGATAGGTCTATATGAAGATAACCGCTTAGCATTAGGTATTATTAAAACGGTCATAAAGAAACTAACCCTAGGGGGTCCAAAGGTTCCATCCAATCTCACTCACTCTGTGTTTAAGGACCAGGTGCAGCCTGGAAATGTAATGGTGAGGAAGGGGAGGCTGGAGTTTAAGAGGTGGCTATGAGGACACTGAAAAGCAAAGACAGTAAAGCCTAGGCAGTGGTTAAGGGCACAGGCTCTGGGGTCAAACAGACCTGGGTTTGATTCCCGATTCTGCTTCTCCTCGCTGTATGACTGTGGGTTCGTCGGGGCCTCAGTTTTCTCATCTGTAAAGTGGGTTCATAATGGTACCTACTCACACGGTGTTGGGGGCCATTAAATGAGACAGTGAGTGTAAGGCGCTTTGTGCACAGCTGAGCAATTAGTAGGCGTTGGAGTGACGGCGACCCTGCAGCCTGGGACACCCTAAGCCCTGGCAGGCCTGGGCAAGAGCTGCCCAAAAAGCAAAAGCAGAGTTGTAGGGGGAACAACTGGGGTGCAGCGGCCCGGCGGCCAGGAGATAGCGGGCCCCCTGCGTCCCGGGCTGTCCCTGCAGGCCCGGCCGCCTCACCTCGGGGGCTATGCGTCCAGCTGGTCGGGGGAAGACTCCAACCTCAATAATCCCTGGCAGGTTCAAGTCCAGCCGAGTTGCCGGAAGCCGGAGGTCCGGGAGGAGGAACTTCTCCGCCTCCTCCGGGCAGAGCCCCGCCTCCTTAAAGAGACCGACGCCTTGTCTCAGACACAAGGCAGCCGCGGCTTCGAGAGCAGGCTCCGAGCCCCGCCCCTGCGAAGCCGAGGCTCGGGTTCTTAAAGAGATAGGCGCAGCCCGGAGCGGGGGGCGGGGGAGAAGGGGAGGCGCAGAGAATTCTCTAGAGTGTGGGGTCTTTTTTGTTTATTTATACTTCTATTGTTATTGAAATATAAAATAGCGAAATGAAGGACGGTTGACCAGAGACAAAAAGTCATCAACCTCTCGCATTATTTTCTGGCTAAAAATTTAATGAAGCGGATGGGGCGCCTGGGTGGCTTAGTCGGTTAAGCGTCCGACTTTCGCTTAGGTCATGATCTCGCGGTTGTGGGTTCGAGCCCCGCGTCGGGCTCTGTGCTGACTGCCAGCTCAGAGCCTGGAGCCTGTTTCAGTCTGTGACTCCCTCTGTCTCTGGCCCTCCCCTGCTCATGCTGTCTCTCTATCTCCTAGAAATGAATAAAAACATGAAAAAAAAATAAATAAAAATTTAATGAAGCGGTGAGAACGAGTCCCATCCTTTCTGAGTTGTGAATGAGTGAGCGAGAGCAGGATGACGTCTGTACTAGTGGCCGCCGTCCCCAGTATGTGTAGTTATTTGTTCTTCACTCCCGCGCCCGCCTCGCTCTGCCCCGGGGTAGGAGGGGGCGGGGGAAGCGGTAGGTTGTCCTCAAGCACCCGTCTGTCCCCCACGGGACTGACCGCCACCCGGCACGCGACGGGGTCCCAGTAAACGATGGCGGGGGTGCACCAGCAAACCTGGTGAGAATCCTTTTGCCTTGCACCTTCCGTCTTAGCCTGGTTAACAACGCCTACACAACCCTCCAGGTTTTGATACATTTTCTCCTTGCAGAAAGAGCCTGCCTTGCTCTAGCACAGCGCAAGGACATCTTGGCTCCCCGGGTCCCCAGGGCTCTCTTCTACCACTGCGATTGCCGATTTGTTTTCTGCCCGTCTTTGCCAGCCTGTGAGCGCTTTGAGAGCAAAATGATTATGGTGTTTGGGTCCCCAGGGCCCGGCGCAGGGGCCAGGCACGTAGTAGTTGCTCACTAAAGGTTAACCGTGGCGTGAAGAAGGTCTGGCTGTCTGAGCAGCAAAAACATAATTCGCGGCTCACACGAGGTGGAACGGGTGACTTCAGCCTTAACCACACCGGACCCTTGTGGTCAATCGGAAAGACTACGTCTGACACACACACACACACACACACACATTTTATTTAGTGTATTTGGTTTTTGTTTTCTTTTGTTTTGTAACCTAATCTTAAGCATTTTCTGGAAGTTTTATTTTCTTGTTTCCTTTTTTTAATTTTTTTTTAAATTTATTTATTTTTTGAGAGACAGAGCACAAGCGGGGAGGGGCAGAGAGAGAAGGAGACACAGAATCCAAAGCAGACTCCAGGCTCCGAGCTGTCAGCACAGAGTCCGTCACAGGGCTCAAACCCACAAACCGTGAGATCATGAACTGAGTCACCCAGGCGCCCCAACATTTAGTGTATTTGTTGAGCTGACATCCTGATCAGGCTTTCTACATGCAGGATCTCTAAGTCTCCAAATAATCCTGCAAGCTTGAGGTGATTATCATTTTATAAAGAAAAGGCTGAGGCTTAAGAGTATGAGAAGGGTACTCTGGTTGAATACGTATCGGGGATGAATCACAATGTACAAATTCAGGTGGGCAAGTATATTAAACACCTCTTAGGCCCCATTTCGGATCCCCTTGGCCTCACCTGCTGCTTATTTCACCACCACGGATCTTATTCGACTCCAGCAGGTATAAACTTAAGTGGGCTTCACCTCAGGCCCATGACTCCAGGTTCTCACCTGCGTCATGGCTTGTGTCTTGACCCCACCGGGTCCTGGGGCTGTTGGAACTTGTCAGCACCAGGACAGGAAGAGCCTAGAAGTGCGGGGGTGGGGAGTGGTTGATGCCTGGTGGGACACATTTTTGACCAATGGGGTCAACAACTGACGCTTCTCTCTTTTTCTCCTCAGAAAGACTCTCTTCAGACATTTCGTATTTAACTTCCTAACTCTCTTGTAGTATCGAGCAACAAGTACCTTCGGAAGTGGCCAATTTGATAAAGCATCCTTGCAATGGTGCTCCTTCCTTCCTTGCTTTATAACCCCTGTCCGTCACTCCTGGTTCTTGGACCCACACTTGCCAATGTAGGACTCATATGAGGAAGCTACGCTAAGGCACACTGGTACCACGAGTGGCCCCAGTGAGCAGCCCTCAGCTTGGAATTTTAGAACTAGACTGCCCGTCAGTCAGATGGCAACCGTCCCATCGCTGGTGGTAAAGGTGTGTGTTGGCGGGAGGTGATGTATTTCTTCTCTTGGAAACAGAAATAAATGTTATATCGGTATGTTAGTTATAATGATATAAAAGTTTTGGCTCAAACTGAGATAAGAATAAAAAATTACTAGTTTAACTAAAACAATGATTCTCAACTGTAGGATATTTTGCTCCGAGGGGTTATTGGCAATGTCTGAGGTCATTTTTGATTGCTTNNNTACTGGAGTGTTCCTGGCCATCATACTTCTTAACACCCTATAGCGCACAGGAGACCCCTTCCCAACAAAGAATTTTCTAGTCCCAAATGTGGACTCTTGGTGTCAAGGTTAAAAAACTGAGCTCAAATGTTCAGATGTCCTTAACTTGTCTGCCCAAGTATGAGAAAGTAGATGAGCTCAGCCGCTGATGCTAATTCTGCCTGTACTGCTCTGAAGGAGAATGAACCAGTGAGAGGTGGAACCCCCCCCCCCCGCTTTGATAGAATGAGGGAAGCATGAGAGGGGAAGGAAAGCTGAGGAGCGTCTTGCTCTGATGGATAAGGATGGGGGTGGAGGGTGAAGGGGACACTCTGCATGTGATCCTGGCTTTTTGCCAGTGACCCCATAGCTGAGCCATCTCTACCACCCCCTGAGCAACACCCAGCACAAAGAGAGGGCTGCTGGAGCTGTGGGAGCATCTCACCCTGACTCTAGGATTGCTTTAATCTTTCTCTTTTGGATTTCCTAACAAAGAGCCCTCTTGTCCTTTTTTTAATGCACCCGGTGTTAAGGGCTAAGATCGGCTGAAGCGACCGTGTGGGTAAGGGAGACCTGGCCTAGGCTGCCGGCACTTGCCCAGGGTAGGCCAGAGCCATCCTGCAACAAACGGGACGCAAGACTCATATAAGTGTCCCCCCTACCAAAATTTGATTATAAAAATTTGTAAACCGACTGCATGCATTTTAAAAGACGAAACGAGATTTCAAAGTCTTTATAAACTGAGGGGGCTAGTCCCAGATACTCAGTAGTTAGCAGTACTTGGGAGACAAGGTGCAGAAGCATGGCTTGGACTGCATTCTGTTGCACGCCCTGTCTGATAGAGAGGTTAAGTGATTCGGCCTTGATCATCCAGCCCGGTGGAGATCAGGCCAGTGGTGTGCTGGAGCATTCTTGAACCAGTTCATGAGAGCCGGTTGTTAGATTTTCAGGAATCCTGTGAGCCAGTTAGTAAATCCAGCCATTATTAAAGAAATTATATGAACAATAAATTATTTTAACAAGAGGCAATAATGTTCAAAACATCACTTTCTAAATATTTCTCTACATTTCACCATTGCTTTCTAAATATTTCTCTACATTTCACCATTATCTATTCTCCTGAAGCCCTATCTATCATATACACATAGTGTGCTTCTGATACTCTTCCCAACCCAGTGATGTCACATTGGTAGCTTAAAATTAGCAGTGATGGAATTAATTACATCACAGATACAGGCAAAAGCTACGTGTCTAGGATTGATTATAATAAATTGTCTCCACCAGAGCTGGCAATCTTTTTCTAGAAAGTCCAGAATAGTAAATATATTTCAGCATACTCTGTTGCAACTAGTCAAATCTGCTGTTGTAGCACAAAAGCAGACATAGACAAAAGTATAAATGAATGACAGGCTGTATTCAAATAAAGCTTTATTTATAAAAATAGGCAGAGGGCCAGATTTGGCCATAACTTACCACCATTTACCAGCCCCTGGTCTAGATTTAAGAAAGTGATGGAGAAAACAAACAGGTTAAATATAAAAATACATGCTGTATCTGTAGTAGTAATATTGTGAATAACACAAAAAAGTTGAGGCAGTATTCTTTGAGTATTCAAAAACAACATCATGAACAAACAAGTCAAATCTTGACATATGTGATGATTTTTTCCCTTTTATCTTCCTCCTTAACTTAAAGGAAAGTATTAACAACACTCATATCCAAATTATCCTATTTCTAAATTGCAAACATAGGTAGGCTCAGGAAAAGTATTTGGCAAAAAAGCAATGAAAGCATCCTGTGAGAACTAATTGGCAATATGGAATTTGCAATAAGGAATATTTTATATTTTACTGTCATTTGTAAATGTTTTACTACACATCCTTGATATCGGTAAATTTTATAACAAACTTACAGACTTTTTTTCCCTAGAGATCCAGTGGTTAAACTTTAGGTTCAGATCCAGCTCTCTCTGCAAAGCCCACAGGGAGCCACAAGCTTTCCAAAACTCAGCTGTCCAGGGCTACCACCATGATTCCCAGCATACCTGACAGCTACCTGCAGCTACACTGTCTTATTTGCATAACCCCCACTCACCTTTGAACAAAAATTGACAGAAGGTTAGTACCTTGGCTTTGCAGATATCAAATTAATCTTTAGAATTTTATCTTTTTTTTTTAAATAGACATTAAACTGTATGAGATGCCTTTTCTTGATTTAATGAGAAATCGCGTGATCTTTCTACTTTAGCCCAGTAAAGATGCTATGCAGTAAAAGATTAACTCTGCAGGTCTGAGTTGTCTAAATCCTGCACATTTTAAATGAAAGTTTGCCTCTTGTCTGGTTACTGGAAGATCCCTTCTAAGCCCTTGGAATATCCTGCCTGTTAAGAGAGTCCTTGTTTACCTGAGGCTTTGGGCCACACCAGATAATTTATGCTAACAATGTGATTCTGTTGGAAACCTTGGGTCATATGGTATCAGTTTCACCTCTGGAGGGACTGGAGATGGAAGCTGTCAGTCTTCCCAGTATGATCAACCACCAGAAGCTCTGGACATCAATGCTGGGTGAGTGTTTCTCCATCTTGCCACCCATTTCTACCCGGAGAATTAAGCAAGGTCTGTAAACTTCACAGAGGGAGGACAATTAAAGGCTTGTACTTGGTCTCACCTACATCCTGCCCTATGTCCCTTTTCTTTGCTGAAATTACTCTGTATCCTTTCACTGTAATACCTTTTCAACTATATCCTTTTAACTGTAACTGAACCAGAGGGTAGTGTTGGGAACCAGTGAACACAGATGGCAAACTGCTTGACTTCTGTTGCATTTCATTAGCTAATATTGTTGAGAATTCTGGGAATTTTTAGATTTATGTCCATAAGTGAAATGGACCTATACTTTTCTTTTACGGTCTTTATCCAGCTTTCAAATTAAGGTTATATAGCTTCATAAAATTAATTGAGAGGCACTCCCTCTTTTGCTATTTTCTGGACATCTTGTACAAGGCAAGTATTATCAGTTTGGTTAAAACTTCTGTAAAGATTGGTTAAACCCTTTTGAAAGTTTGGTTAAACCCTTTTGTAAAGTTATGTGAGGCTAGGATTATTTTGGTGGGAAAGATGTCAGGTTAGAGTTTCAATTTTTAAATGGGCTTTGGTCTTTTCAAATTTCTCTTCCTTTTTACCAATTTAAGTATCTTGATATTTGTCAGAAATGTACATGTCATCTAAGTTTTTTTAAATGTTTAGTTATTTATTTTTGAGAGAGAGAGAGAGAAAGAGAGAGCAGGGGAGGGGCAGAGAGAGAGTGGGAGACAGAATCTCAAGCAGGCTTGGAGCTGTTAGCGCAGAACCAGATGCAAGGCTCGAACTCACAAACCGTGAGATCAAGTCATCTAAGTTTTTAATTTATGAACATGCTGTTCAAATGCCATTTTATTTTTAAAATCTCTGTTGTGTCTGTTCTTTTTTTAAAAAATGTTTATTTATTTTGAGTGGGAGAGGGAGAGGCAGGGTATAGAGAGAGAGTGAGAGAGAGAATATCCCAAGCAGGCTCTGCGCTGTCAGTGTGGAGCCCCACACGGGGCTCGATCTCATGACTATAAGATCATGACCTGAGCGAAAATCAAGGGCTGGATGCCCAACCAACTGAGCCACCCAGGTGTCCCTCTGTTATGTCCATTCTTACTAATGTTTATTTGAAATTTTTTAAATCAGATTTTGTTAGAGATTTATTAATCTCAATAATCATTCCAAAGAAAAAGATTTTGAGTCGTTTGTTTTTTCCTTTTAGCTCTCCATTGGCTCCCCCGTCCGCCCCACGCTACCAATANTTCGTCCTTCTCTGCCTGACTTATTTCCATTCTGTTCTTTCCTTATCTTTATGATTTCCTTGTGAGGGGGCTCATTCTATTATCCTTTCTCTCATGATATATTTGAATCTTTCATTCATTTGTTCATTCTTTCTTGTTTTATTAAAAAATGTATTTGTTCTTAGTAGTGTTTCAGCTGTGACACACATTATGCTTTCATTGTTATTCAATTCTAAATATTTTATAATCTCCCAAGTGATTTCTTCTTCAACCCAAGACTTACCTGACAGCGTATCTTAAAGTTTCAAGGTATAAGGGATTTTTTAGCTAGCATTTTGTTCCCAAATTTCTAATTTAATGATGATGTACATGTCAGTCGTTATTAGTACAGTCACAGAGCTGTGTATCCAGCCCCATTATCTAATTTTAGGATACTTTCATCACCCCAGAAGAAACCTTGTACCTATTAGCAGTCATTCCCAATCCTATCACCACATCACAATCCCTGACAACCACTAATCTACTCTGTCTTTATACAGTGGTCTATTCTGGGTATTTCATATAAGTGGAAAAGCATATAGGTTTTTAAAACTTTTTCAATGTATGGTTTTAAAAGACTGGCTTCTTTCACATAGCGTAATGATTTCAAGATCCAGCCATAGTGTAGCATGTATCAATGTGTCGTTCCTTTTTATTGCTTACTAATATCCCATCATGTGGATATACTACAATTTGTTTATCATACCCCAGTTAACAGAATTTAGGTCCTTTCTACTTCTTGGCCATTATGGACTATGCTGCTATAAACATCCATGTACAGGTTTTGTGTGAACATGTTTTAATTTCGCTTGGGCATATACCTAGAAGTAGAATTGCTGGGTCACACGGTTCCTTTCCTGAACTAAGGCTGTAAAATCTGTGTTCTTTGTTGTGTGTGGCTACTGAGGCCTCTGCTTGGTTGCTTGAGCAGTTAGCTAATGATTACACAGATTTCCTTAACTGCCTGGAACAAATCAGTCTCTCAGACTTTGCTGAGGGGCTCTGTGTGAATGTCGGCTCCTGCCTCCAACACTGAGCCAGACAGGTGACAGCTCTTAGGCTTCACTTCCCGCTTGTGCAGAGCCTCGAGGTCAGCCAGAGATAAAGACGAGGGCCTTCTTGGGTCTTGTAGGAACCTACAGCCCCACGCACGCACATGGCCTTCTGGATTTCCAGGAATACGATGCAGCTTTGCGAGACGTCCCTTGGACATCTCATTCCTCGATTTTTTCTTCTTAATTGTCTTGGTCAGCTTTTTATCACCCTAACCTTGCATCACCTCAGACAACTGTAGTGTTAAAGAATTGCCACTGATATTTTGACAAATGCCCCACTTTTATTGAGTGAACTCTGACTCAGGTCAAATAAAACCAAGACCCAAGAATGGGGCTTTCCAAGGAAGACATTAGACAAGTCAAATAATGGCAGTTCTCTGAGGATAGGACTTTTTTCGAAGAGCTCCAAACCCATTCTTCCACATCCGGCGGCTACTTGATGGCTGTTTTTCACAGCGGCCATGGTCACGAAGCTGACTTTCTGGTGGAGCTGGGTGAGGGGCATGGGAATAGAGAGAGTTAAAACATCACAAAGCTCTTCCCAAGATTCAGCTGTTTTTCTTGAATAGACACTTTTCAGATTATTACAGACTGTTCGCTGGTGAATTTAAAGAATTCTAGGAAAAAAAGTTGATTTTGACAATTTTTACTATTGTTCTCATCACCTTTATAAAGGAGTGGGTTTTCCAAGATCCTTACCCTTCCTTCCTTTCCAGAAGCACTTCTGACTCATTTACATTAAATGTGATTATTTTCTATGTTTAGATACTTCAGTCATATTTTTGCACATTAATCACTTCCAAGCCTTCTTCATACCTCCTTTACTATCTTTCATTAGCTAGGTTAATCTTTTCTTGCTAATTCAAAGTTATATATCCATTTTATTTTATTTTGTTTGTTGCTTCTAACTCATTTTATTTTTTTCCTATCAACTTATTAAGCTTATACATACTATCCTATTGAACAAGAAAATACCCTAGCACGTTCTCTAGAATTTTATTTCTGTATTGTTATTATATACATTGTTCTGATATCTGCTCATTTAGAAAATGATAAACTTGTGGGGGCGCCTGGGTGGCTTAGTCGGTTGAGCGTCCGACTTTTGCTTAGGTCATGATCTCGCGGTTCGTGGGTTCAAGCCCCGCGTCGGGCTCTGTGCTGACTGCCAGCTCAGAGCCTGGAGCCTGTTTCAGAGTCTGTGACTCCCTCTCTCTCTGACCCTCCCCTGCTCATGCTGTCTCTCTCTCTCTCTCTCCTAGAAATAAATAAAAATATTTAAAAAAAAATGATAAACTTTACAGAACAAAGTTAGTCGTTCTTATTTTCCTTAGCTTATGGCATTTTCCTGGCTTCATTTCTCTTCTTGCTGAAGAAATTCCTGTGATAATGTTTTCAAGATGTATCTCTGTGGCAAACCTTCCAATGGCTATATGTGCCTCATAATATCTCAAATTTATTTTACCCTCATGTTTAAATATTGATTTAACAGAACGTGAAATTCAGTCATTTTCCCTCACCAGTTGACAAATATTATTCCCTTTTCTACTTGCTTCCAATGGTTCTTATCATTATTTTATCCTTTCGTAGATAATCTGCTCATCTCTCTAGGTGGGACTATACATTGTGCTGTGTTGTGTTGTTGTATTGTATCGTATTGTATTGTATTGTATTGTATTGTATTGTATTGTATTGTATTGTTTTAGAGAAGTTTTAGGTTCCCAGCAAAACTGAAAGGAAGGTACAGAGATTTCTCCTGTACCCCTGCCCCACATATGCATAGTTTCCTCCATTATCAATATCCCCTATCAGAATGGTTCATTTGTTATAGTTGATAAACCTTCACTGACATATCATAATCATCTGAAGTCCAGGGTTTACATTAGGTTTCACTCTTAATGTTGTATCTTCTTTGGGTTTGGACAAATGTGTAATGACATGTATCCACCATTATAGTATCATACAGAGTACTTTCAATGCCCCCCCCAAATTCTCTGTGTTTCCTCTATTCACCCCACCCCAAATCCCTGGAAACCCCTGATATTTTCACTGTCTCCATTTTGCCTTTTCTAGAGTGTCATATGGTTCAAATCATACAATATGTAGCCATCTGAGATTGGCATCTTTCACCTAATACTACACATTTAAGGTTCCTCCATGTCCTTTCATGGCTCCTTCCTTTTTAGCACTGAATAGTATATTCCATTGTCTGGATGTATCACAGTTTCTTTATCCATTCACCTACTGAGAGAAATCTTGGTTGCTTCCAAGTTTTGGCAGTTGTGAATAAAACTGCCATAAATATCTGTGTGCAGGGTTTTGTGTGGACTTAGGTTTTCAAATCCTTTGGGTAGATACCAAGGAGCAGGATTACTGGATTGTATGGTAAGGCTATGTTTAGGGGGTTTTTTTGTTGTTTTTTTAAATTTTTTTTTAAATGTTTTATTTATTTCTAGGAGAGAGAGAGAGACAGCATGAGCAGGGGAGGGTCAGAGAGAGAGGGAGTCACAGACTGAAACAGGCTCCAGACTCTGAGCTGGTGGTCAGCACAGAGCCCGATGCGGGGCTTGAACCCACGAACCGTGAGATCATGACCTAAGCGAAAGTCGGACGCTTAACCGACTAAGCCACCCAGGCGCCCCGGCTATGTTTAGTTTTTTAAGAAGCTGCTACACTGTCTTCAAAAGTGGGCGTACCATTCTGCATTCCCACCAGCAAAGAATGAGAGTCTTACTGTGCACCCTCCCCAGTATTTGGTGGTGTCAGTGTTCCAGATCTTGGCCTTTCTAATAGGCCTATGGTGGTATCTCATTGTCGTTTTAACTTGCAATTCCCTAATGACATACAATGTGGATCATCTTTTTATATACTTATTTGTCATCTGTATGTCTTCTTCGATGAGGTGTCTGTTAAGGTTTTTGCCCATTTTCTAATTGGATCGTTTGTTTTCTTCTTATTGAGTTTTAAGAGTCCTTTGTAAATTTTGGTAACAGTTGGTTATCAGATGTGTATTTTGCAAATATTTCTCCCAGTCGGTAGCTTGTCTTCTCATTCTCTTGACAGCATCTTTTGCAGAGCAGAAGTTTTTGATTTTAATAAGTCCAGCCTATTCTTTCTTTCATTGATTGTATCTTTGGTGTTATATCTAAAAAAAATCATCAACAAACCCAAAGTCACCTAGGTTTTCTGCTATGTTATATTCTGGAAGTCTCATCTTTTTGTGTTTTACATTAGGTCTGTGATCTACTCTGAGTTAATTTCTGTGAAAGGGGTAAGGTCTGTGCCTAGATTCTTTTTTTTTTTTTTTTTTTTTGCATGTGGCTGTCAGTTTTTTCAGCACCCATAGTCGAGGAGACTGTCTTTTCTCCTTTGTATTGTCTTTGTTCCTGTGTCAAAGATTACTTGACTATATGTATGTGATTCTGTTTCTGGGCAGATCCCTATTTCTTTCCATTGATACTTGTCTATTCTCTGCCAATACCACAGTGTCCTACCATTGTAGCTTCATAGTAAGTCTTGAATTTGGGTAGTATCAGTCATACGACTTTGTTCTTCTCCTTCAGTATTATGTGACATCTGCTTTTTCTCTCTGGAAACTTACAGAAATTTCTCTTTGTGACTAATCTTAAACTTCACGATAAGATGACTAGGTGTGTTTTGTATTTTTTGTTTAATGTTTATTTATATTTGAGAGAGACAGAGTGTGAGTTGGGGAGGGTAGAGAGAAGGGAGAGACACAGAATCTGAAGCAGGCTCCAGGCTCTGAGCTGTTGGCACCGAGCCCAATGCAGGGCTCAGACTCACGAGCCGTGAGATCATGACCTGAGCCGAAGTCGGATGCTTAACCGACTGAGCCACCCAGGCACCCTTAGGTGTGGTTTTTTAAATTTCCCTTTAAATCTGATGTCTTACATATTTCTCTAATTACAGTGGTTTTTAATCGGGATTTTATGAAAATCCTTTTCCCTTTATTTGTTTCCCTCCTAGGTCTGTGAATCAGGACAGGCTAGGTCACGCTGCAGTAACTGATGACCCTCCCCGCACTGCGTCCTTTGATACTCGTTCAATTGAATCTTTTCCCTTAAGTTGGTGTTTCATCTTTCCTAATGAACTCTTACTCTCCTAGGGGTTTTAGCCCCTGTCCTGGTGATGACTGCCTGACAGAAGAGCCTAAAAAAAACAACCTGTGTTCTATGCGATGAATTGGGAGAGAAAGGTGTGGAGAGCTACTGAAGATTGCAGAGAGCGGCTGTGTTACACTGTGCATCGGTGCCCTGGCACTGCTCATTGTCAAACACTGTTCTCTTTAGCTACAACTACCCAGTCCTTGGAGATATGGAGAGAGATGGCAGAAGGGTGACCACTGAGGACTGGCCAGTCTGCCTGAAACTCAGTTAACCCGGCCACTCTAGGCAGGTTTAACCAGTAGTGATGGGCTGGGTACTACTTTTTTTTTTTTTTTTTTTTAATAAGAGGGAGTGAAACAGTCTATCAGTGGGATGTATGGGACAGCAAAGGACACATGGAAACATGTAGTCCACGCTCTCTCCAGTCCCCAGTGCCCAACCATCTTCTCTTAGGTGTCGTCACTCTGTCCTGGGCCTTCATGACACCTCCTCACCCTCTGTTGCCCAGGAAGTTACCATGGTGTTCCCATTAATTTGACAGATTGACCAACCACCTTGGCCCCTGGGTGTTTCCAGGTGTCTCTATCCTGTTAGGAACAGACTTTAACATTTCCCTCCAAATTGATCAATTTGGGGAGGA
>NW_027532591.1:6088815-6098347 GCF_008692635.1 Crocuta crocuta
CCCAACCCTTTATTTCTATTCTTCTTTTTCTATTCAGAAAATATTTATTTAAATTTACCCATATGTTTACCAGTTTCATTGCCACTATGTCTGCGTGCATTTTAGACATTCCTCCTGAGAGCAGTTCCTTCGTCCTGAAAATTTGAGAAGGAATTTTAATGAAGTCTGGGATCGTAAACTCAGCTTTTGTTTATTCAGGAATACTTTCTTTCATCCCCATTCTTTTCTTTTAGGAATATTTGATACATTCTTTTTCTATTCAGAAAATATTTATTTAAATTTACCCATATGTTTACCAGTTTCATTGCCACTATGTCTGCGTGCATTTTAGACATTCCTCCTGAGAGCAGTTCCTTCGTCCTGAAAATTTGAGAAGGAATTTTAATGAAGTCTGGGATCGTAAACTCAGCTTTTGTTTATTCAGGAATACTTTCTTTCATCCCCATTCTTTTCTTTTAGGAATATTTGATACATTCTTTTTCTTCTTAAGTTTTTATATATTTATTTTGAGAGAAAGAGAGAGAGTGTGCACACAGGCAGGGAAGGGGCGGCGGGGGGCGGGGAGAGAACTCCAAGCAGGCTCTGCACTGTCAGCACAGAGCCCGATGCAAGGCTCAAACTCATGAACAAAACCACGAGATCATGACCTGTGCTGAAATCAAGAGTCAGACGCTCAACCAACTGAGCCACCCAAACGCCCCTATCCCCATTCTTAAAAGACAGTTGGGCTGAGCACACCGTTCCTGATTGCCAGTTATTTTTTCCCTTGGTACTTTGAAGGCATTATCCTGCTACCTTCTGAGGACTCTGCCATTGCAGTTGGTGCCTCACCTAGATCTCCATGACTTCTGGTGCATCCATTCCCCAACTTCCAGGGTGACTACTCACAGCTCAGAGCTCCCTTTTCCCTTGGAGAATTACCCTCAGCCAAAGGATGCTGCTTTGCCTGGAAATGCCTGGGAAGTGACCTGTACCCAGGAACTGAATGATATGAGTATACTAATGGTTGACCCCTCTTTGCCTCAAATTGATATAACTCAGTGGTGCCTTCATGATCCAGAGCATCCTCATGGGATCAGGGAAAGACTGGACTTCATCTGAAATGACATTTTACTTATTGTCTTCCCTTGCCCTGTCCTGCTTTCCTATTCCTTAGAGGTTCTCCTGAGAGCACTCTGTCAGTAAATCATGTGCTGAAGGATCATGCCTCACTCAGGCTCTGTTCCTAGGAAAGCTGCCTCCTGATTGCTGTCACTATGGTTCTCATTTCTTTGTAGGTGATTGTATCTTCCCTCTGACTTTTCTTTTCTTTGCTTGCTTGCTTTTACTTACTTCCTGTCCCCCCATGCCTACTTGAAAATCTCTTTTTCTTGTTTTGTGTGTGTGTCTGTGTGTGTCTCTGTGTGTGTTCCATAGCCTCACTAAAAAGCGTACTGATGACTTTTTGTAAATGTTACTCTGAATTGCTTTAACTTCTCTTTCCTGTCTTCAAATAACATGTTCTCATATTTTTCAAATCCTTTGATCTGTATGGCATCCCAAAGTATTTCTTTATATGTCATTCTAGTTTATTAATTCTTTCTTCAGGGGTTCCTAATCTGCTATTTAAACCACCCCCTGAGTCTTTAATCCAACCGTTATGTATTTATTTTCTAAAAGTTCTGTTTGGTTCTTTAAAAATCATTTTGGATAACCCGTGAATGCTTTTTTTTTGTTTTTAATAATCCAGGAAGACAAATACTTAATAGCTTGCTGGTAGAAGCTGATCTTTGTCTTGAGGGTTCCCTGGCTCCTGTGAATGAATTAAACCTTTAACACATAGTTATAATTATTTAAATAGTCTGTATTTGATAATTCCACTATCTGAAATTCTTAAGGATTTCAATGTTGTTTTTCTGCTGACTCTCACCCATGGTGGTTTGTTTCTTTGTACCACTCGTGGCGGCAATCTTTGCATGCTCATATCAGTTTTATCCTAATCTATGGAAATCCTCAAGGTCTAAATATTTTTCTTTTCTAAAAGTTCTATTTGGCTCTTTTTTGCAAATGCACACAATCACTGTTGACACCAAGATACGGGGATACCTTTTCAGAGAGGAATTACTATTGCTTCTTCCGGAAGCTGGAAGTCACTGCCGACATGGGACCACTTCCATATCCTTCCAGGAGTCTGTGTCTTAATGCAGGAACCTCAGAATCAGCTGCTCTGTCCCGTAGCATGTTCAGGACTTCCTTGCACAGTCACAGAACTGATATGGCATTTTCCCTCAGGGCCGCTCTAACTTTTCCATTTGCCCAAACTATTTTGCCCAGTTCCCTATTTTGGTTTCACCCAATGATATTTTTTATATGTGTGTACACTTACACGTGAATGTTTGGAGATTTTTCTTTATCTCCTATGAAAGTAGTGCATTAAAATAGCTTTTTCAGGGGCACCTGGGTAGCTCAGTGGATTAAACGTCTGACTTTGGCTCAGGTCATGATCTCATAGTTCATGGGTTCGAGCTCCGTGTCAGGCTCTCTACTGTCAGTATGGAGCTTGCTTTGGATCCTCTGTCTTCCTCTCTCTCTGCCCCTCTCCCTTGTGCACTCTCTCTCTCTCTTTCAAAACTAAATAAATAAACATTTAAGCTGATAAAATAGTTTTTTCATGGAAAAGCTAGCTGTTTTGTGAACAAAAGGCTAGCATGCTGCTAGAAATGAATTTCTTAACTTTTTTCTACTATTCAAAATTCCAAGCATGCAGGAAAAGTAAAGGACAATTCAGTGAAATCCCATATACCATCACCTATGTTCACGTACTACAATTTTGCCGTCTGTCCTCGTTTTCCTTCTCTTTTTTAATGATTTTGTGAGCTCATTCTTTAAACTTAAATATATATTTTTTTTATTTTTTTTAATTTATTTTAAGAGGGAGAGAGATAGTGTGAGCAGGGGAGGGGCAGAGGGAGAGAGAGAATCCCAAGAAGGCTCCACTGATGGCAAGGAGCCCAATGCAGGGCTCGACCTCACGAACCATGAGATCATGACCTGAGCCGAAGTTGAATGTTCGACTGACTGAGCCACCCAGGTGCCCCTAAATATATTTACTTTAAAGAGAAGCTTTATATCAACTCCATGAAATGGAAAACCATGATCTCTTACCATTAATAGAATGTAGCTGTACTAATAAATACAATGAAAATCAAAGTCATTAAAATTAAGAAAATAAATGATAAAATATATATAAAAGTAATAATTAATTGATTTGTACAAATACATATCTAAAATACTTTTTAGTGAGAATAATGAAACAACACATGATCAATCAGTAACACAGATATATTAAACTCATTGTCATTTTTAACATTTATCATTTATTTTTGAGAGAGAGAGAGTGTGTGAGGGGAGGAGGGGCAGAGAGAGAGGGAGACACAGAATCTGAAGCAGGCTCCAGGCTCTGAGCTGTCAGCACAGTCCAACACAGGCTCGAACTCATAAACCATGAGATCATGACTTGAGCCGAAGTCGGACACTTAACTGACTACGCCACCCAGGTGCCCCTCATTGTCTTTTTATTTAAGATAAAGATTTGTTTCTAGAATGATAAAATGATTCTGTTGTCTGGTTTCAGTGCTATCACACCAGGAATCCCAACTCCCAACACATATCTGCAATAGGAAAGGAAGGGCAAAACATTTAATCCCTTTCTAGATTTCAGTGAAACATGTTTATACCTACTTTGCATTATAAACAATTGTCAGCTTCTGAAGTGATGGTTATTGTATCACTGAAAATAACAGAAGTCCTGGGGGTCTGAAATACTATGGGCAGCCTGTGTAACATGGTGTATCATAGGTCCACGCAGGTTTCAGTGATCTGCAGGAGGTCACAGAGAACTGAGCATATAGTCATACTCACAGCTATGCTTTCACAGCGAAAGAATATAAAACAAAATAAGCAAAAGGAAAAGGCACAAGGGGCAAAAGACCAGAGAAAAACAGTCCAGAGAAGAAGTTGTGACAACATGTACGAAATATTGTCTTCCAAGGAAGCTCGTCAAAGACTCAGTACCTAAGGTTTGTTTGGGTTTTTTTACTGGAGGCTGATCACATAGGCATCTGTCTAGTACACATCGAGATTCCAGATTCCCAGAAGGAAAGCAGGTGTTCCGCATAAGGTATTCAGCAGGCGTTCACATTGTTTCACAAACAGTTTGTGCATGGTGAACCTCTATCATTAGTGGTGGGAACCCTTCTAAATTCCAAGTGTGTTGGTCTTATCCTAAAGTGAAAATAACTATGAAATGATAGTTTTAGTGTGCTTCTTTTTTAAGTTTATTTACCTCTTGGGTGGGGAAGCAGAGAGAGAGAATCCCAAGCAGGCTCCAGGCCATCAGTGAAGAGCCCAGTGCAGGGCTCAAACCCACAAACCATGAGATCATGACCCAAGCCGACACCAGGGGTCAGATACCCAACTAACTGAGCCACCCAAGGACTCCAGTTTTTGGTGAGCTTTTTATACGTAATACAAATTGAAAGAAATATATAACTATTAAAATTTTAAATATTAATGTTTATACCATCTCATACCGATTGGGATAGCTAGTATAAAAACAAAACCAAGGGGTGCCTGGGTGGCTCAGTTGGTTAAGCGTCCAACTTCGGCTCAGGTCATGATCTCATGATTCATGGATTTGAGCCCCGCACCAGGCTCTGTGCTGACAGCTAGCTCAGAGCCTGGAATCTGTTTTGGATTCTGTATCTCCCTTTCTCTCTGACCCTACCCTGCTCATGCTGTCTCTCTCAGAAATAAATAAAAAACACTAAAAAAAATTTTTTAAAAAGACCTATGTTCATAGCAGCGATATTCACAATAATAACTAAAATATGCAAGGAACCCAAGTAACCATCAAATAGATGAGGGATAGGTAAAATGTGCTATATACATACATTGGAATATTAATCAGCCTTAAATTAGTAATGAAATTCCTCAGTATGCTACAACATGGATGAACCTTGAGAACATAATGCTACGTGAAATAAGTCAGTCATAAAAAAGACAAATACTGTATGATTCCATGTATATGAGGTATGTGGAGTGGTGAGATTCATAGACACAAAATGGTGGTGGTTGCCTGGGGCTGAGGGGCATGGGGAGATATTGTTTAATAGATATAGTTTCAGAATTGCCAGATGAAAAGAGTTACATGAGTGGATGATGATGATGGTTGTACAATAGTGTGAATGTTCTAAATGCCACTGAATTGTATGCTTAAAAATGTTTATGGTGGTAAATTTTATATACACAATAAAACTTTACCACAATAAAAAATCAAAAGTAAAAAAGTAATAGGAACAGTGACTATATAAAGCATATCGTTCCAATAACTGTTTATATAATAACTCTATTTTTTAAAAAAGTAAAGGGTTGGAGAAAGATGCACTATGCTAACACTAATGAAAAGAAAGCTGGGATGGGATGGTTTGCTCAGACAGAGCAAACTTCAGAGCAAGAAAAATTACCAAGGATAAAGAGGAGCATTACATAATGATAAGGGATCAATTCTCTAAGAAAACACAACAGTTTTTAATGTGTATATGCCTAACAACAGAGCATAAGATGCATGAGGCAAAAACTGATAGAACTGAAAGAGGAAATAGATGAATCCACTATTATAGTCGGAGACTTTAATATCCTTCTATGAGAAATGGACGGATCTAGCAGGTAGCAAATCAGTAAGGACATAGTAGAACTTAACAGCACCATTGGTCAAATGGACATAATCGACACACATAGACTACTTCATCCAACAACAGTGGAATATACATTCTTCTCAAACTTAATGGAACATTCACCAAAATAGGCCACATTTTGGGTCATAAAATATACCTTAACAAATTTAAATGAATAGAAACTATACAATATATGCTCTCAAGCCACACTGGAATCAGACTAGAAATCAATTAGAGAAAAATACCTAGAAAATTAGAAAAGAAGAAAGATCTAAAATCTGTAATCTAAGCTTCTACTTTAGGAAACCAGAAAAAAAGAGAGAGAAAATTAAATCTAAAGTAAGCAGAAGAAAATACCTAATAAAAATTAGAACAGAAATCAATGAAATTGGAAACAAAAATTCAATAGAGGAAATCAAGGAAGCCAAAGATCAGAGGTTTATTGATAAACTCCTAGACAGGCTAATTAAGGAAAAAAGAGAGATGACACAAATTTTTAGTATCAAAAATGAAAGAGGGCACATTACTACAGTTCCCAGGGATATTAAAGGAATATTATAAACAGCTCTATGCCCACACATTTGATAACCAAAATAAAATGGACTAATTCTTTGAAAGACACAATGTGTGAAAACTCACATCAGAAGAAATAAACAATCTGAAGAGATCTATATCTATTAAAGAAATTGAATCAAGGGGCACCTGGGTAGCTCACTTGTTTAAGCTACTGACTTCAGCTCAGGTCATGATCTCGCAGTTCATGGGTTCAAGCGCCACATGGAGCTCTGTGCCGACAGCTCAGAACCTGGAGCCTACTTTAGATTCTGTGCCTCCCTCTCTCTCTGCCCCTTCCCCCATCTCGAAAATAAGTAAACATTAAAAACATTTTTTTAAAGAAAGGAAGAAATTAAATAAAAAACTTTTGAAAAACAGAAAATGCACCAGGCCCAAATGAACCCACTGAGTTCACTGGTGAGTGAGAAGAAAGTATACAAATTCTCCACAATCTTGTCCAGAAATTAGAAGTAGAGGAAATAACTCCTAATTCATTCTATGAAACCAACATCACCCTAATACCAAAACCAGACATTATAAAAAAAGAAAATTAGAGACCAACATTTTTATGAATAGAGATGCAAAAATCCTCAACAAAATATTAGCAAGTTGAAGCCAACAATGTATATAAAGAATTACATGCCATGACCAAGTGAGACTTATTCCACATATATAAGGCTTGTTCAACATTCAAAAATGAATTAATATGATCCATTACATCAGCAGATTAAGGAAAAATCACATGATTATAGCAATACATGCAGAAAAAGTATTTGACTAAATCTAACACCCATTAATGATAAAAAATCTCAGAAAAAGGAATAGAGGAAACTTCTCAATTTGATAAAGAACATCTACAAAAAAACTACAGCTAACATCATACATAATGATGAGAAACTAGATGCTTTCCCACCAAGAAAAGGAACAAGGCAAGGACACACCCTGTTGGTTTACAACCTGGCCCTTTTACACAGAGGGCAAGGAGAGACTGCAAAAGAGGCAGACTATTCCAGATTGGTAGGTGGCAGTTTCAGTAAGCAGGGGAACTTACTTATGAGGCTTGTCTTGGACAACCACAAGAGAAGTAGATCTCTGCACCTGCCAGCCAGAATCTTAAAAGTTATATAAAGGCCTTAACTGGGTTCCGTCATGTATACCATCCAGATGGTCTCCACAGCACATTACTATGTGAAGGCTGTGTCCTTGGGCAGCTTCTAGCACAGGGAAGGCAAATGGCACACACATTCCAAAGATGGGGGAGGTAGTAAAGGAACCCCTGATTTCCCAGGCCCAGCTTGCAGGTCAACTGGCAGTCATGTCCTACCAATAACCTCTGCCAACATCTCTTCTAACACCACCCTTTTTCAACATCATACTGGAAGTCCTAGAGAATGCAGTAAGACACAAGAAACGGAAATAAAAATGTATGCAGATCGGAAAGGAAGAAATACAAGTTTCTTTGTTCACAGATTACAATATTGAAAATCTGAATTAATTGGCCAAAAAAAAAAAACCCTCCTAGAACTAATAAGTGATTATAGTAAAGTTGTAAGATACAAAGTTAATATACAAAAGTCAATTGCTTTTTTATATAACAGCAACGAGCAATTGGAGTCGGAAATTAAAGTCATATTACCATTTACATTAGCACGCCCCAAAATGGAATATTAGATATAAATTTAACCAAATATGTGAAAAACCTATACAAGGAAAACTTTGGTGAAATAAGTCAAAGAAGAACTTAAAAAATGGAGAGATATTCCATGTTCATGAATAGGAAGATTCAGTATTGTCAAGATGTCAGTTTTTCCCAACTTAATCTATAGATTCCACACAACCCCAAAGCAAATCCCATCAAGTTATTTTGTGGATATTGGCAAACTCATTCCAAAGTTTATATGGAGAGACAAAAGACCCAGAATAGCTAATGCACTACTGAAATTGGAGAACAAACTTGGAAGACTGACACTGCTCAACTTCAAGACTTACTATAACGATGCAGTAGTGATATGGACAGAAGAATAGACAAAAAGATCAATGGAACAGAAAAGAGTGCCCAGAAATAGACCCACACAAATATAATCAACTGATCTCTGCAAAGGAACAAAGACAATACAAAGGAGAAAAGACAGACTACATAAAATGGTGCTGGAACAATTGGACATCCACATATAAAAAAAATTAATCTAGGCACAGACCTTTCATAGAAATTAACTGAAAATGGACCTTAGACCTACATGTAAAACACAAAACTATAAAACTGCTAGAATATAACACAGAAGAAAACCTAGATGACTTTGGGTTGGTGATGACTTTTTAGATACAACACCAAAGGCACAGTCTGTGAAAGAAAGAATTGGTAGGCTAGACTTTATTAAAATTTAAAACTTCTGCTCTGCAAAAGACCTTGTCAAGAGACTGAGAAGACAAACCATAGACTGGGAGAAAATAGTCACAAAAGACATAGCTGATGAAGGACCATTATCTAAAAGAAACAAAGAACTCTTAAAACTCAACAATAAAAAATGAACAAACTGATTTTAAAATGAGCAAAAGATTGGAACAGACACTTCGCCAAAGAAGACGTATGGACGGCAAATAAGCATATAAAAAGCTGCTCATTATCATATGTCATTAGGGAATTGCAAATTAAAGCAAGAGTGAGATACTGTTACACACCTATTAGAATGGCCAAAATTCAGAACACAGACAACACCAAATGCTGGTGAGGACATGGAACAACAGTAACTCTCATTCATTGATGATAGGAATGTAAAACGATGCATCCACTTTAGAAGACAATTTAGCCATTTCTTTTAAAATTAATCATACTCTTACCATAAGATCCAGCCGTTGTGCTCCTTGGTATTTACCCAAATGGGTTGAAAACATGTCCACACAGAAACTTGTGTGGAGTTGTTATGGCACCTGTTTTAATCCATTCATGCTGCTATAACAGAATACCATGGCCTGGGTGGGTCACAACAGAAATTTATTTCTCACAGTTTTGGAGGCTGGGAAGCGCAAGATCAAGGCACCAGCATATCTGGTATCTAGTGAGAGTCCACTTGCTGGTTCCCAGAGAGTCAGTCACCTTCTTCTTGTGTCCTCACACGGATGAAGAGGTGAAGGAGCTCTAACTCATTCATTATGGCTCCACCCTAATTACCTAATCACCTCACAAGGCCTCACAAAAAACCAAATACCATCACTTTGGGGATTAGGTTTCAACATATGAATGCGGGGGCGGGGGGGAGGGGGGT
>NW_027532591.1:6098603-6115950 GCF_008692635.1 Crocuta crocuta
AAATGTATTTCTCACAGTTCTGAAAGCTGAGAAGTCCAAGATCAAGGCACCCACATATTCAGTGTCTGCTGAGGGCCTGCTTCCTGTTCCTAGATGACTATCTTTTTGCTGTGTCTTCACATGGCCAAAGTGGCATAGGATCTTTCTGGGGTCCCTTTTATAAGGGCACTAATTCCATTCATAAGAGCTTTACCCTCATGACCTGAGTACCTCCCAAAGACCTCATATCCAAATACCATCACAGTGAGAATTAGGTTTCAATTTATGAAATTGGTGGGGGTGGGTGCACAAACATTCTGTCTATAGCAGCAGCAGCATTTGTATTTGTAATTGCCAAGACCTGGAAGCAACCAAGATGTCCTTGAATAGGTGAACAGGTAAACTGTGGTACATCCAGACAATGGAATATTGTCCAATGTTAAAAAAAAAAAAAAATGAGCTATCAAGTCCTGAAAAGACATGAGAGTTTCTTAAATGCATATCACTAAGTGAAAGAGGTCAAACTGAAAAGGCTACCTGCTTTAAGATTGCAACGATATGACATTCTGGAAAAGGTAAAACTATGGACCCTCTAAAAAGATTAATGGTTGCCAGGGGCTGGGGAGAGGTAGGGATGAATTGGAGGAGAACAGAGGATTTAAGGGCTTCAAAACTATTCTTTATGACACCTTAATAATGGTGGGTACATATCATTATAGATTTGTCAAAACCCGTAGATTGTACGACACCAAGAGGGAAGTCTGATGTAATCCATGGACTTTGGGATAATGATTTGTTAATACAAGTTCCTCAGTTGTAATGCATGTACCACTCTGCTGGGATATGGATAGTAGGCGAGGCTGTGCATATATGGGGAGAGGGGGTAGTTGGGCACTCCCGTACTTTTGGCTTAATTTTGCTGTAAATCTAAAGCTGCTTGAAAAAAAATACAGTCTATTTAAAACAAACAACAGAAATGCTTTGTATGGGAAAATACTATGTACACATTACTGCTCAAACAGGCAGGTGCTGTCCTACTTTGGGGGCACAGCTTGGCATTTACAGTGAGATGCTTAGAAACAACAGCTTTTGGAGCTGTTTTTTTTCTTCTCTACATAGAGTTAGTGTGCTAGAGGCCAAGGTTAACACCTACTTGGCTGTGGCAGTCAGCTTTCAAGCCTTTCTTCCCTCGGCCCTATTGTGCAGGTATGCAAATGCGTGAGGGAGAGGTAAACTTCAAGCTTTGTTAACTAACTCCCTATACATTAGTTAATTGCAGAACTGGCCTTCAGTCCCTTCCCCTCTCTGGGCCTCAGTTTCCCTGCTTAAAAGGAAAGCAGTTTTAGATGTTTTCTAAAACACTTTCCAGCTCTGAGCTTCTAGGATTCTTCTTTAATTTTTCCAGTAGGCCATGCTGTTTCTGGCTTCTAGCTCTTTGGACATGTGGTTCCTTCCACTAGGACCAATGTCACCATTTGCCTGGCTTATGGCTTGCTGTTCTGCCTTTCTGGTTTCAGCATAGATATCACTTTGGGAGACGTCATCATGACCTCTCTAAACAGGATTGACTGCCCTCTTCCAGGCTTCCAGACCCCCCCCCCCATCTTCTGTTTCTGTACTTAATATGCTAAGTGATAACTTCTTGCTTACTTGTCTCTTCTCCACTCTAGACTGCCACCCTACTGAGTGCAGAGTGTCATTGTTACATCACACACACACACACACACACACACACACACACACACACACACAAGTCCAGGTTTTCTTGGGGATAACCCAGCTCTGTCTCTGCCTGGGGAGTTTCCAGGCCCAAAATCCTCTGGGGAGGCTATGCCTCCAGAAACATTCAACCACCAAGTAAGAAGCTGTGAGTGGGAAAAACCTCTTTCATTAGTAAAGGAACCATTTACATTATTCAAAGAACAATTAGTGTTAGGACTTACTCACTTGCACCAGAGCCTTTCTAAAGGAACACAGAGTCCCTTGAAGTGTAATCCTTTTAAGTATTGGTTTTTAAAAATGTATCAGAGGGAGGATTTAAAATCTGAAGTCTCCCAATCCAAGGAGACACCAACAAGGATTTCTCAAAGGTTAAGGCAAAGGATCAGAAATGATAATAATTAGAAAAGACCTTTGAGCACTCGCTTTGGCAGACACCTTCCGTCCCAGCACCTTCCTGCTGTCCCGGGTTGGCTACGTCCGCCCTGCACCTTTGTTCAGCTCCGCCCATTACCGCCTGGCTGTGACCTCTCTGCCCACCGGCCCCAGAGCCGGCTCTGGCTGTGCCAGGATGGGGCTGCCCCGGGTAGGGCTGTGGCTGAGGAGGCTCTGGGTCCTCTTGCAGGTGGCCCTGCATGTGGCTGTGGGCAAAGTGTGCCTGATACTCTTTCCCACAAGAGTCAAGCAACACATCATGGCCATGAACCGGAAGAACCCCCACTTTTCCTACGACAACTGGGCCCCGACCCTGTATGGCATGCAGTATTTCCGGTTTGTCCTGAAGGTCCGATGGCAGCGACTCGAGGACAGGACTGAGCCAGGAGGTCTGGCTCCCAACTGCCCTGTGGTCCGGCTCTCGGGACAGCGGTGCAGCATCTGGAACTTCATGCAAGGTCAGGAGACTGCTCCAGGCTTGAGACGTGCTTGGAGAGGGGGAACCAGAGGTGGGTGGGGAAGTGGGTTGAAAAGTCATGAATTCTCTTCTGGCTGCTCCTTTTTTTGGCTTCTTGTCTTCTTCTCACTTCCTGCAACTAGGACTTCTAGATCCTGTTCTTCTGAGGGGCATTACCACCTTCCCAGGCTCTTAACCCGCAAACCAGCTACACTGGCCTTCCGCTCCTTCCACATGCTCTTTATTTTTTGTTGTTGTTTATTCGTTTTTCAGAGGTAGGGGAAGGGCAGATTTAGAGGGAGACAGAGAATCTGAAGTAGGCTCCGTGCTGTCAGCACAGAGCCCAACGTGGGGGTCGAACCCACAAAGCCATGAACCATGAGATCATGACCTGAGCCAAAGTCAGATGCTCAACCGACCGAGCCACCCAGGCACCCCTTCTACACACTCTTAGGCTCTTAGAGTCACTCTGCCTGGTCAGCTCCTTCAGACTTGCTCAGTGACACTTCCTGCAGCAAGCCAGCCCTGGCTCCCACGGCTAGGTGACCTCCTCTTCCATGCCGGACGTCCTGGACTTTTCTTTACTGCACCTGACCTGGTAGGTAGTTCTGCGCCGCTCCCGCTAGCCTGCACACTCCATGCAGGTGGAGCCTGCAATCTAACCCACTTTGCACCCTGGTGGCTGCTGCTGGCCCGTGATAGGCACCAGTAAATATATGTTGAAGCTCCCACTCTCCCTCTCCTGTGTATCTCAGCTCTATCGATCTGGGGTCTAGCAGACCTCTTTTTTTGTCCTACAAGGCCTTCCTCCTCCTCCCCCTCTTGCCCTCCCTCCCCGCCCAACTTGTGACTGGCTGCGAGACCACCCCACAAGCGCATCCTCAGCTCACCAGCGTCCTCCGCTGCCCTCCGCACTTGGAACGAAGCCCGGGCCCAGGCTCGTGCTCAAGGTCCTCCCTGAGCCAACTCCCGCCTCCCTCTCACCTGCGGGCCACCACTCATGCTCTGGCCTCCAGACCAGTCCCGGGCCTTGCACATCCCTTGCGCTTTTCCTTCTCTGCCTTGCTGATGTTGTTGGCTCTTCCCCTCTATTACAGTCCAAACCCCTCATCAGCGGGGGGCCTGCTCAGGCCAGCTCAGATCCCCACAGCTGGGCGTGCGCTCTCTCTCCTGGACTCGGGGCTGTGCACCTGCACCTCTCCTCAGACACTGAGTCTGTGCCCCAGCATCTGGCTGCCTAACGGGGAGCCTCATGACAGCACTGTGTCTAATCCGTCTCTGAATTCCCAGGACCTAGAACCAGCGGATCGAGAAGAGAAGGTCCCTGAGGCGGGTGGCTAATTTAGTATTTCTCAAAGCACGTTTTTGGAGGTCAAATCCCACAGATACGCTTTACTACCTCAAGTTCCCTGACTGAAGGAGTTTGAGAAACCCTGCACACCATCCCCTCCTCCTGGAAATTCGTAGAGCCCGTGAATATTTTATTTTATTTTATTTTTAATGTTTTATTTATTTCTAGGAGAGAGAGAGAGAGAGACAGCGTGAGCAGGGGAGGGTCAGAGAGAGAGGGAGTCACAGACTGAAACAGGCTCCAGGCTCTGAGCTGGCAGTCAGCACAGAGCCCGACGCGGGGCTCGAACCCATGAACCGCGAGATCCTGACCTAAGCGAAAGTCGGACGCTTAACCGACTAAGCCACCCAGGCGCCCCAAGCCCGTGAATATTTTAAAAGCTCTGAGAAGCCCTGAAGCTTCAAAACAAACAAAACTTGGGGGAAAAAAAGAAAACCTGACAAAGCACTGACTGATTTCCTCACACACACAACCCCCAGCTCTCCCCCCTGAGGAAATGCCTGTCATCTTCACACAAGATCCAAAGAACACCCTTTGGGAAAAGTTGACCTAATCCAGTCCTCTCACTTTAAAAGGGAAATGGAGAGCATGGAGAGAGGCAAAGGCAACAGAGCCAGTGGGTGACCAAGTCAGACCCAGAATCTGGGCTTCTTCATCTCATATCTTTCAGTATCATTCACAAGCGCCTCCTCTGTGTCCAGCCCTCAGCTAGACACCAGGGACTCAGAGTTAGGTCAGAGCTTGCTCCTTCACTCAAAAAGGTTGAAGTTATGGTTTCACAGCATAGATGGGCATAGTAAACGAAGCCTCACAGCTCTGTGAGGTGGGGGAGGCTGCACAGGTATAAAGTTCGCCCGCAGGGCTTGGAACGCTTCCTGGAGGAGGTGGCTTTGGAACTAGGCCTTGAAAAATGAGTAAGATTTTTGTAGCATGTTAAGGGAAAAGCGTTTCAAGCCGAGCAACAGGCCACAGATTCTTGCTCATGACTTTAAACTGTGGTGCACAAATGACCTCTTTTTATCCAGCATTTTGCTAAGGGACCACTGATCATAAGAATCCTGAGAATAACAGCTAACATTTATTGAGTGTCCACTATGTGCCAGGCACTGAGCTAGAAGCAGGCCAATTTGATGAATGTCAATCATCTACTGACCAGTTCCCTGAAAGCCACCTTGCTTCATGGCCAGTTCAATGCACTCGCTTCTTTTAACTGTTGACTTTCAGCAGACCAGATTACATGTTAAAGACTGTTCTATTTGCCTCTGCTCCCTGCTATTGCACCTGAGACCGAAGAATGGAGAGAGAAGGAGACCAAGAGATAAAAGAAAACTCTGTTTATAAAAGGAGTGGTCCATGGCTTTCAGCACATGGACCCAGAAATAATGGTACTGAGTGGTCCTGAAATAATAGATACGGGTGATACAGAAGTCAACACAACTGGTATGTGCCCTGCAAAATCTCATAACCCAGAGGGAGAGATGGTGTAGTGAGAGAGGTAAGCAGGGGGTTCTGGAAGAAGTGGGGGTGGGGTAGGAAGGTGGTCAGAGGAAGGCTTCCTGGAGAAGAGGATGGTGAGCCAATTGTCTATGGACAGCGAAGCCTTGGAGTGTGTGGGGAGTAGGGGAGTGGAGGGCAGAGCAGGACAGAGGGGAGGAAGGAGCTGCAGAGATCCAAGATGTGAAGGAGCGTCAGTTTGGCAGAAGTGGGGCTGTGGGAGGCGTGAAGTGGTGAAGGATGAGGCTGGAGACGTCATCAGGGACCAGCACTTAAGGGACCTTATGTGTCTTACTGAGGAGAGAAGACTTCATCCTGAAGGTATTGGTGACTTCCGGAAGGATTTTCAAGCAGGATGTTAACATGATCACTTCTGCTTAATAGAAAGATATCCTTTAACTGGTTTGGAAACCCACCAGACCACTAAAAATCTCTGATGTATGCTTTAGGTATAAATCTGAGCTCATTTCCAGACACAGACTGGAAGAGCTAGAAGACTCTATGGATAATCTAAAGGAGTTCTTTCATTTTTTCAGATGCAAAGGCCCAGAGAGGTAAATTACTTGCTCAGAGTCATATAGCAAGTTCTTGTAGAGCTTGAATTAGAACTTGTGCTTTCCGACTCTCAGCTACTGTGCTTTTTGTTGTTGGATAAGACAACAGAGGCTCAGAGAAATTCCCAGCCACCTCCTGTTGTCTGCATGTACATGGACATGTACCCACATCACACACACACACACACACACACACACACACACACACACAGCAAAACAGTGATGAACTGGTGTGTTGTAGTAGAAGGCAATGCTAGGTATTTTATTGTCTAGGTATTTGGGAGTTAATATGGAACTGTATTTATTTCAGCCCCTGTTTCCAATCCTCTAAAATCTCTCCAAGTGTACTTATGAGGTGTCATCTAGCAAATATAAATGGGCTTTCTCTGCTGAGAGAGCCTGGTATGGGGGTTAATTTACTGGCATGGAGGTTATGATGGTGGGTTCAAGTCCAGCTGCAACAGAGCTGTTTTCTCATTTACACAGACAAGCTGGACTTGACAGTACTTGGCCGACATCTGAAATGGTGTTCTCTGCACCGTGGCTTGTGCACACAGGCAGAGTGCCAGCCCCCCGTACTGCTACCCCCTTGCACCCATCCTTCCTCTCTGCTACCACGGAAGTGGGGAACTAAGTTTAAACTTTGCCCTCAATACTGATCACTGCACCCAACCCCACTATAAATAATTAAACAAATGTCTCTCTGTCTCTTCCAATGGCCTAATCAGTGTTGAATTTTGTTCCAATTAAAAACAAAATTCCAGACAGCTAATATTTAGCACTGGTCCTGACCTTAAGTCTTTTGGGTTCTTATCTAAAGCATGACTCTCTGAGGTCATTGGAGGCCAGTGGCTGACCACTTGGCCTTGACTTGCCTCTGAGGCTGCCCTGATGAGGCCTGGGCAACCCTGTCACGTGGATGAGGACTTGTGTAATCAACCAACAGGGACTGAGGCCCACTCAGTGCCCCGTAGGGCCTCCTAAGAGAAAATCTGTGAGCCAAGGGCAAGGAGTGCTTCGTATCTCCTGGCCAGCTTTCTCCTCGGGTATTGAAAATGAGGACTATATAAGCAATCGTTTCTGTCTTTCAGTCCAATATTAGTTCAGTTATAATGAATGCATGGGACCTCAGGACTGGTTTATTTGTCTTCACTAGTTACCTCCTGCTCTGTGCCTCCCAGAAAGGCCTGATTTTTTTTTTATACTTTACTGTATGTGTAAGCTGCTTCAAACCCATTGCACAGTAAGGTAAGGATATAACTAATGGAATGAAGCAAGTTTATCGGCAAGTTAAAATGCCCTCTGTTCCCCTCCATCAGCAAGTTCTATCTTTCGCCTTCTCCGCTGCCCACATACTCGCCCAGGCTCCCATGGTCCCTTATATACATTTCTCTGACACCCCCTAACTGGATCCTGCCCACTTCCATTCCCATCATCAGGCCTTTCTCCAAAGAGTGATGTCCAAGTGTAAATCCGATTGTGTGTCATTATATACCTCTACCTAACAGTCAAGGTTCTGGCTTGCAAGCCACAGGAACTCACTCAGGTTTTCTTAGGCACACACATACGTGTACAAAAGAACATATTAATCAGGTGTTGCAAGATTTCTGGAATCAACTATAGCTGGAGCCCTGGGCCTGGACTGTCTTTTAGCATCAACAGTCAGGCCAAGATGCTGCTGTCTCTGTGATTGCCTTGAGAACCAACCCCCTGTCCCCAGGACCCCACCGTCCTGACAGGGGCACCACCACCGGGCCATGGATGAATTCTGCCATCTCAGTGGATCCATAATCAAAGAGCTATGTGGGAGGGTCCAATCAGCCTGGCCTCGGTCACTGCTTTGGCTGCTCAGGACAGAGGACAGACCTGGCCCCTCTGTCCTCCACAGAGGCGAACTCTCCCATGAATAGTGTACAAAATAGGAAATTCCAGCCAGGAAGGAGGCTTGGGAGCTGGGCAGCCAAAATTGCAACAAATATCCACCATCCTTGTTTTATATCTCCATGATGTCCCATTGTACCCGGAATAAAATCCAGATTTTTCACCAAGGCATAGGACAGCCTGCCTCCCCTGGCCCATACCTACCTCTGCAGTCCTGCCTCTCGTTACCCCCCACCTCCTCCACAGGCCTGGCTCTGGTCACAGTGGCCTCGCAGGTCCTTGAAGACACCAAGCTGTCTCCTGCCTCAGGGCCTTTGTACATGATAGAGTCCCTTTGTCTGGAATGGCCTTCTTCTCCCTTTGCCCATGGCTTGCTCTTTCCTAGCCTTCATTTCGCAGGTCAAATGGCATCTCCTCAGAGGCCTTTCCCGCCCCACCTGTCTAAAGTAGGTCACTCCTTTACAGTCTCTTTCGTAACACTTATCGCAATTTGAAATTACCACATTTATGTGTTTACTTGGTTTTTTGCCATTAAATAGACCTCAAATTGCATGCAGGCAGGGGCCTGCTGGCCTTGTTCTCTGCTGCATCCCTGGTGTGTGGCAGAGAGCCTTGCACATGACGTCAGAACAGCTTGCTTCTAGGTGGCATGAGAGCGTGCTTGGGGACATGAGGATGAAGAAGGAACAGGCCTGGCCCACAAGGGGCAACAAGCAGCCTGGGGGACACAGACGCGTCACAGCGTGCAGCCTGTGTGCTTTTACAGATATGAGGGAAGGGCTCAACAGTGTCAGCTCGAGCCACAGGTAAGCACCAGGTGCTGGCAGCTCCCCAGAGTTACCCCCGATCTAAGGTGGGAGGGTTGCGTAAGGCCCCCACCCGGGCCTGGCTTTGCGGGTCACACAGGGTTCCACATTTGGAAGGGCCCCGTGCTTGGGGTTCACCGTCTTACAGCAGCTGTGTTGAAATCCTGAATCATTTTATCTTTGAAGCTGCATTTTATAAGTGAGGCCTAATGGGACAGTCCCCGCGGCAGGGGACTTGGAGGCTCAGCTCCTGCAGGACCCTCCCTCCCTCAGCCTCCTTGCTCCCTGGGACAAGTTCTCCACGACCCACTCTTCCCACCTCGGACACAGGGCTTGTCCTGCCTCCTTCCCAGTGCTATCCAGTGACTGCTGCCACCTTCAACCCCAGAGGGCCTGGACGCAGACACGGTGAAGGTTGGGGCCGGCTGTACGCATCCTGCCGCGTCTCGTGGTCGGGCGTGGAGGCGGCCGTCCCCATCCTGGGCTGACAGTGCCTTGTGCAGTTTGCCAAGTGTGGGGAGTAAAGTGGGGCAGAAGCCTCTTGCCCACCTCCTGTCCCCCATCAAGGAGCCTGGCATGTCCCTGAATGGAGGTGGTTATATGCTGTGGGGTAGGAGGTGGGCATGGGGGAAGGGTAAATGAAGGGCATGGGGGAAGAGCTCAATTTCTGCACTCTAGCGGAGGCATGGTGTGGGGATCTGGTGCTACAGGAAGAGGAAAACTGGCAGCCGCTGGCCACACACACGGACATGAGCACTGAGTCTGGGGGCTCCTGGGTGACTGTGAGGGTCTGCACAGTCCATGAATATCCCTCTGTCTGTGGGAGCATGACATTAAGCGCTAGCTAAAAAATACCATGCCAGTGCAGGAGAGAGATCATGGCAGAAAATCTTTTTATCTTAGTATACTTTGGGGCACTCCCCCTCCCCACACTGTAAACAAGGGGCTCAGCATTTTCATTTTGTCCAAGGCCAGCAAATTACATAGCCAGTCTCGTCCTCACCCTTCCTTCCCCTCGGTGGCATCCCCTTCGCTGCTCCTCCCCACTTCATAGCTCAGGAATCAGACAGCTGATAACAACAGCTTACATTTATTAAGTACCTACTATAAGCCAGGCACCATTTTAAGCCCTTATCTGTACTACCTTCTTCAATCCTCATAACGATCCTATAAGGTAAGCATTATTATTATGTCTATCTGTGAATGAGGAGACAGCGGCTTTGAATGAAAAGAGTACTAAATTAAGAGTCTAGAAGCCAGAGTATTAATTTTAATGCCACCACTGACCTGCTGTGTGGCCTGGAGCAAGTCTATAAACAAGGGAAAAATTTGCCTACCTCGCAGTATACGAACCTCATTGCATGAGAAAACAGATGCGTGCCTGCCTTATTAACTGCAGGAGAGGGACTCTATCATTATTTTAATGACCACCTAGTGGCTGCAAGTGGTCCACTGAGACCCCTTGATAAAATCGCCTCATTGTGGAGAGGCGTAAACTGGCTCCAGCCTCTGTTAAGTCTTGCCCTGTAGGCGGCAGCCCCCCAACTGTGGTCTGGCTCCATCTCTGAGGGAAAATAAAGGTGGTAACAGAATATGGGTGCCTGGATGGCTCTGTTGGTTAAGCGTCTGACTCTCTTGATTTTGGCTCAGGTCGTGCTCTCACAGTTTGTGGTTTCAAGCCCCACATCAGGCTCTGCAGTGACAGTGTGGAGCCTGCTCGGAATTCGCTCCCCCTCCCTCTCTCTCCGCCTCTCCCCTGTTCTCGTTCTCTCTCTCTCCCTCTCTCTCAAAATAAATATAAACATCAAATTGTTTTAATGGTGGTAACAGAAGTGAGGGCAGGAGTAAAGATGGTACTGGCATATCAATGCTGTGTGTAGATGATCCGTTGTTGATGGTTCCGTTCCTGTTTCAGGCAACAGACCGTTGGTGCTGAATTTTGGAAGTTGTACCTGACCTTCATTTCTTTTCAAATTTGACCAGTTCAAGAGACTTATTGAAGACTTTTGCTCCATAGCAGACTTTCTCATCATCTACATCGAAGAAGCACACGCATCAGGTAGAGACTCCCTGCCCTTACCTCTTCCTACCTTCTCTTTTTTCTCTCCTGTTTCCTGCAGGCCCTGACTCAAGGGTGGGAGGTGGGGAGGAAGAGGAGGGGTGAGGGAAAGAGCCCAACTGTTCACTGAGCACCTGCCAGTTCAGTCCCTGCTGGGTTTACCCACCACCACTAACTCCGCCGCCTGTGCCTTCAACCAGGCACACCTGGTTGGACGGGTCTAAGATGGAGAGCACCCACCATTTTGAATGGATAAACAAGGAAATCAAGGGAGAGAAGCTAATAGGAGGAATTTAGACTGGAATGACTGTTCCATAGCTACTTGTGAAATCCAGCCTAAGTTTCTCGAAGCTCAAAGGGACACTGGTTCATCTCAGCCAATGGTTCCCAAGCTTTAGTGAGCATTAGAGGCACGTGGAAGGCTTGTTAAAACAGACTGCTAGAGCCCACCCCAGAGTTTATCAGTTAGATCTGGGGTGGGGCCTGAGAATTTGAATTTTTGACAAGCCCCTGGTGATACTGAAGGTGCTGGTCTGGGGACCACACTTTGAGAACCACTACTCCAAGGCTAACTTTCATCTGGGGGCAGCCATTCTTTCTTCAGCCCCTAACAGGGGGCCACACATCTTCATTACTTCACGTTTAATCTCGTTCCTTTCCTGGGCAGCTCTGTCCGGGAGAGCTCTCCCGGAAATTCCAAAGCTAGTGGTCTAAGCCCTTTGAACTTTACAAAATGGTCAGACACATCCCCTGTCCCCTGATTTTCAAGGGGATTGAACCTGTGAGTGTGGCCCAACTCTCAAACCCAAAGACTGAAGAAGGCAAGTGGGACAAGTGTCATTTACTTGCCCATCTCCCACATGATTCGTCTGTCTCCCAGCACCTGGCAGAGCCCATGTCGCAGGATCAGAGCTCAGCAAAAGTTGGGTGAATGAGTGTACTTAGGCCAGTATTAGCCTTGCTGGTTTATCCCTGTGCTGTCAAGTGCAGGTTGCTCTGAATTATCAGCGAACTTGGTCCAGAAGTGCTTTCTCCAATATGGTCCCTGGATCCCTGATGTCAGAGCTCTGTGGGTTGCTTGTTAAAAATGGATATTCCAGGGGTGCCTGGGTGGCTTAGTTGGCTAAGAGTCTGACTTTGGCTCAGGTCATGATCTCGCGGTTCGTGGGTTCAAGACCCACGTCGGGCTCTGTGCTGACAGCTCAGAGACAGGAGCCTGCCTCGGATTCTGTGTCTCCTGCTCTCTCTGCCCCTCCCTGCCCCTCCCCTGCTCATGTTCTCTCTCTCTCTTTCTCTCTCTCTCTCTCAAAAATAAATAAACCTCAAAAAAAATTTTTTTAAGGATATTCCAGGACCCCACCCCAGGCCCACTGCATCCTGATTTATTGCACCCAAAGGTTTGAGAACTTCTTTCAACTTAATACTATGTTCACTTAACTAGCAGCTTCTGTTCTCATTAAGGGTTTGAGGCAACCTGAAATATTAGCACAGGGGAACAGGTACACAGAGGTTCATCACACTGTTGTCTCTATTTGTCTGTGCTTTCAAATTTTTCCGTAACGTAATTTAAAGGAGTATAAGTAACAGGAGAGCAAATGGAAGCGCAGTGTGTCTCTGTGTCAAACGCTTCTTTGGAAGAGCAGCGGCCAGGAGTTCCAGGGAGGAATTTGGGTGCCTTCAGGTGCCTGTGGTCTCCATGGCTGAGAGTAGACACTGACCTGATGTCATCACAGCTGACAGCCGAAGCTTAGCCAAAGCTGATTTAAAAAGCTGGGGCGGCACTTGTCAAACTTGACCACGGGCGTCAGCGACCTGGGGACCTTAGCGGGTTCTGGCACAGCGCTGCTGCAGTGAGCTCCCAGGTGAGGTGGAGGCTGCCGATGCAGGGACCATACTTGTAGTGCCAAGGTCATGGAGGATCCAGCTTTTGTCTCTAGAGGAACAAGTTGTAAACTGTGACAAGAAGGGTGGACCGTCACAGAAATTGTTCCTGGTCCTGGTACCTGTCCTGTTTCTCCTGGAGTCAGCCCCAGCAGGTTTGACCCTTCCAGAACCTCAAGTCTTTGAGGAAGGACTTCCTGACCCCGGTCTGACACAGACCGTTCTCTTGCTTCTGTGCTTTGGCACTCCTCGTTCAGGCATTTCTTCCTCCTCCCCATCTCCTTCCCCCGCTGCTGGAATCCCGCCCCGGCTGGTCCAGGGGTCCCTGAAGGACGGACCGCATCGGCCTGAAAGAATGGACACAGACAGCTCAAGTGGACCAGTCTGGACAGTTTATTGATTCTTCAGCAGGCTTATATATGCTTTCTACTTCCTATGTGTTTGTGTCAAGCTTCTGTTCTTATTCTCAGAATGTTTTCCAGGACATTCATCCGTGAGGAAACTTTTGGGTTATTTCCTTGCGTTTCTGCTCTTTTACTTTCAGATTTAATCTCTAATCTTACTATTTCTATGCCTAACAAGCTAAAGGGCTAATTCTGTTTTCTATATTGCTAGTTTCATGTGTTATAGCTGAGATAAGTAGAGCCTATTCTTTAGAGAAATTGAAGCGTGACGGCTTTCTTAGTATCTACCCTTACTGTAACCTTTTATAGGGACACGTTTTCTTTAAAGTGCCTTTAATGATCAACTAACTGCCAAGTCGTAGGGAAATGCCCAGTATGAAAAATAAGCTGATTGAATAGCAGAAGAGATATCAGTAGCTTCGCTTCCAGAGAACCACTGTGCAGTCTTCTCTTGTCGACCCCCTGGGCTGTGCCATCAGGTGGGTGATGAAGTTCGGCTCCTGGCACCCGGCGCACTTGTTTCTGTCAACCAGACAGAAGTGAGTATGGCCTGAACCACAGAATTAAAGTGCACAGAGCCACTGTCCACCCATCCCGCCAGGTCTGGGGTCTGTGGCCCAAATCAGTTGGCTTCCTTTTCCTCCACACGCCACATGTTTGTCCAGGTAAGTTACAGGGAGGCATGAGGCCTGATGGGAAGAACACGGACTTTGGAGCTTCAGACCGGAGTATGGCTCCTGGCTCCATCACATGCTGGCCACGTGACCGTGGACAGCTTCCCTTCCATGCCCACTTCTGCGACACTGAAATAGGATGACAACAGCAACCTCACACTCACTCGACAATATTTAAGGAATACCTGCTCCTTGCCAGCCCTGGGCTGGGCCCAGGGATATTGAGACAAACGATACACACAGTTCCTGCCTCTCAGGAACTCCCTGTTAGAGCTGGGGAAGCACATCACTGCTCCTCCCCAGGCCTCCATGTTCTCAGCTTCAGGACAAGAACGCGAATCCCGCCTCAGCTCCTGTAAGTGGCTGTTGTGAAGCCCCGAGGAGCTGATTGTTGCACAAGACTGACTGCCTGGACATGAGACCAATGTAGGCTGGTGTTATTGTCATCTACAAAATTTCGATGTCTTGGGGCAGGTAATAATTACCTTAAACTACGGCCAGGCACTTGTATCTTGGTGTGAATTTCTCCTGAGAGCTGGTTTTTCTTGGAGCAAGCTTCCCTTGAAGCCCTGAGGAGGTAGAGCCATTTCTGCTGATAGACTTAATCACCTTATATTACCCGAGGAGGCAGCCATTCCCATAAACACAGGCCATGTGGCTTCCGAAGGAACCCATGACCACATTACCGGGGTCCCAGGCTCCCCAGAAATGAGGCAAGTAGAAGGGCAAGGCCAGTAGCACTTTGCGGTTGTTTTTTTTCAACCCGTGGGCCCATTAACTAATGAGTACCACTTCCTGTAAGTAGGCAGAGGGACACCTTGGCAAATGAGGCCAACTGAAAATCCCCTTCTATTTAAAGTTAAGCAGCCTAAAATGCATCTCTAGAGCAAAGTAGCCATATTCTGCGGTACAGAATAAAAACTGGGTTCTTTCCCACCTGTCCACTACTTAGGGCAGACGGGCAGAATAAACCAACATTTTTCAAGCAGCTTCTATTAAGGGGTTTCCATGCAAGTTATGTCATCCAAGCCATTGCACCAGCCCTCTGCAACATAGGTTCTAATATTCCCACAGCAGATGGGGAAACTGAGAATTTAAAGAGATTTCAGGGGCACCTGGGTGGCTCAGTTGGTTGAGCATCCAACTTCGGCTCAGGTCATGATCTCATAGCTTGTGAGTTCGAGCCCCACATCAGGCTCTGTGCTGACAGCTCAGCGCATGGAGCCTGCTTTGGATTCTGTCTCCCTCTCTCCCTGCCACCTCACTTGCTTGTGATCTGTCTCTCTCTATATATATCCAAAGTAAATAAATATTTTAAAAAATTTTTTAAAGAGATTTCAAGATCCTGCCCAATATCACACAGCTGAGCATGTCAGGGAAAGCTTCCTAGAGGAGAGGGTGTTAGAGCAGTGGTTCTCAACTGAGGGTGATTTTGTCCCCCAAGGGGTATTTGGCAATGTCTGGAGACGTTTTTGGTTGTCACAAATTGTCAGAGCCATGCTACTGACATCTAGTGAGCAGAGCGCAAAGATACTGCTCAACATGGGGGCACACTCAGGATGGCAGCCCCCCCCCCCCGAACGTCAGTAGTCCCAATGGTGAGAAGCCCTGTGGTAGACGGGAGCCTTTTAATTTTTTTATGTTTATTTTTTTGAAGGAGAGAGAGACTGAGTGGGGGAAGGGCAGAGAAAGAGGGAGACACAGAATCTGAAGCAGGTTCCAGGCTCTGAGCTGTCAGCACAGAGCCTGATGCAGGGCTTGAACTCACGAGCTGTGAGATGATAACCTGAGTGGAAGTCGGACGCTTAACCGACCGAGCCACCCAGGCGCCCCAAGGCAAGCCTTAAAAGGACAGATAGGATCTCAAATGTGGAAGAGATGGTAAGGAAACAGGGAAGAGAGGGGTCGGCATCATTTGAGGAGAAGTCACTTCGGCTAGATGTGGAAAGACCGGGAGCCGTGACCGGAAGTACATGTGGAGAGAGATGGTCAGGATCATTATGTGCTGTGCCAAGGAGCTGGTTCTGTAACTGGTTTGTAGGCAGAGAAAAAAATCTGATTACGTTTTGTGGTAGGAGCGTTGTCAGAGATCTTCAGAGAAGCACGATCAGGAGGCAGGAATACTTCTTAGGAGGGGTTGAAAGTAAGGGTCACTGCCAGGCCGGCAGTTGTACTTGGCTGTGGGCTCACCCTGAGTGGCAGGCACCCCGAGGCTGTCTGAACAGCTAACACCAGCAGCAGTGCCAGAAGTCGTAGGAAAGAGAAGGTCCTGTTCCCCTCACACTGTGGGTGAAGGCAGCACTGTGAAGAGGGTGGAAGTGAGAGGCGGCTTGGGGGTTGTGAGTCAAGGGGTCCCAGGTATTTCACCCACAGGCCGGTCACTGGGGAGCTTGCGATTTATCCTGAGGATGACAGGGAGCCATCAAAAGCCATGGCAGGAGAGTGCCACAGTCAGATTTGCATTTTGGAAAGAACATTCTGGTGTCGGGCAAAAGTGACGTGATAACCCCTACACTACGGAGACCGCTGCTAGGAAAGAACATTCTGGTGGAGAATAATCAGAAGAGGGAGATTGTCTAGACTCTCGTATAGTAGTTCTCAAACTTCAGCGTGTGTTAGAATCATTTGGAAGGCTGTGAAAACAGATCAGTGGGCCCCACTGCCAGTCAGTCTCAGGGTCTTCCTTTAACAAGGTCCTTGTGAGGATCAAATGCACATTCACGTTCGAGACGCAGTGGCCTACTGGACTCTCGCAGGCTGAAGAGCCGAAGTCTGGGAGTCAGGAGCCCTAGGCTTCGTCTTTGGATCTGTCAGTACCTCCCTGTGTGATCTCATGCATCCGCCCATAATAGGAAACTGGGCCAAATTATGGCCAAGGGCTCCTCTGTGTGGGACCCTCTGTTACAAAGGGGTGGATGTGGGGATGGGGGTATTTAATCCGTAGGAAATACATGCCATGCCTGTGAGGCCCACTGCCAGTCCCTCCTTTTGCAGATGGCTGGGCCTTCAAGAACAACGTGAACATCAGGAATCATCGGGATCTCCAGGACCGCCTGCAGGCGGCCCGCTTGCTGCTGGACAGGCACCCCCAGTGCCCCGTGGTGGTGGACACAATGAGGAACCAAAGCAGCCGGCTCTACGCGGCACTGCCCGAGAGGCTCTATGTGCTCCAGGAGGGCAGGATCCTCTACAAGGTGGTGACCAGGGGCAAGAGGCCCAGGAGGGGCGAGGGCGGAGAGGGCTTCGTATCAAGCAGATGTGCATTCAAGTCGTTGCCCAGCCGTTTACTGGGCATGTGACCAGGGGCAAGTCCTTTCCTGTCTCGGAGTTTCCCTTTCCTCTTCTACAAAATGGAGGTTCTGGCCCCCCACCTCACGGGAGGTGAAATAAATAATGGGACTTTCTTGTCCCTAGCATTTGGACTGGAGCCACAGCCTCCTGGCTGCCTTCCGAATCCGGAAGACTGGCCCAGCCCTGGTTCGGTCTGAAGCTGAATGAGAAAATGTAGTTTCCATTTCATAAACAACACTCAGAGAAGGACATTGACTTGCCCAAGGTCACCCTGCACAAGGCTCTGATTTCAGTTCTGAATCCTTTGAATGGGAGAGGCCAGGAGTGGGAGGGTCTGAAGCTGCTCCTCTCAAGGCAAGCAT
>NW_027532591.1:6116125-6158366 GCF_008692635.1 Crocuta crocuta
GAGGGGGTGGTGTAGGAGGGAGAAGAGAGCAAACCCTGTAGTTAAGAGCTGGAAATGCAGAAGCAGGGATTCAAGGAAGGAATTGAGTCCCAGCCTCCTTTCTGGTGATTGTGTCCCGCCTTAGGGCTTCCAGCCTGGCCAGGGTGGGGGATGTAAGCACAGCCTCCAACCACTCGGGCACTGTTGGCCTTCCCTGGGAGGGCAGAAACCGGTTCATAGCTGCCGAAGGGATTTCAAGCCTTGGAGAGCCCATGAAGCCCAGCCGTGTGGATACTCCCCTGCTGGCTGCCAGCCCTGCTTATGTGGGTAAAATGAGCAACAATTTGCAGATCAATCTCCAGGGTGCCAAGGGTCACAGCATAAGAAGTCAGGTTCTTCTGCCTTTCTCCTCCCCGGAGACACGGCTGTGAGATGGCATGATCGAGGCCAGCAGGGTTAGGCCCCGCACAAGTACTGGCAACACGGAAACAATTTGAAGATGGCTCACCCCTTCCTTGGAGGTGCTCACAGTCCGGAGGATGAGGAAGACACGTCGAGTGTCCAGTGTCCCAAGGGCTGTGAGACTCCAGAGCAGGGATCAGCACACCTTTTCAGCAAAGGGCCAGACTGTAAATATTTTTGACTTTGTGGACCAGACAATCCCGGTTACAACCATTCAATCCTGCTGTGCTAGCACAAAAACAGCACAGACAATATGTAAATGGAAGAGTGTGAGGCATCAGGACAGATTTGGCTCTCAGACTGTAAATTTCTCGACCCCTGAGGAAGGGTGGGCTCTTTGGAGGTGGTGACAGTTGCTTGGACCTTGAAGGCTAGGAAGCCAGCCACGTAAGCATGGTGAGTGAAAATCGTGGCAAATATAGGGAAGAAGGTGAGCAAAGGCACTGAGGCATGTTGGCAGGATGTGAATGGAGAGTTGGGGCATTTAGGTGACTGGGGTCTCATTCCGGGCCAAGGAATCCAGCCCCCTTCTTAGGGCAGAGGCGAGCCATGGATGGGTTTTGAGCAGGAGACAGGCATGATTGGATCTGTACTTTAGAAAGATCAGTGGCTATTGGGTGAGGTGTGGACTGGAGGGGGCAGGGACAGAGGACTTCAGATAGTCAGGAAGTGGGGTGCCTGCCCAAGTAGGGGATGCAGAGGCTGAACTAGAGCATGGGGACAGGAGATGCAGAGGTGGTTCTGATGTGTAGAGAAGATAAGGCCTGTCTGAAGGTCTAATTATGGAAGATCAGCTTATGTGTAAAGACCGGTTTCTCCTTTAGAAACGATTCCCTTTACCCCAGCTGGTTCTCCTCGCACTTCTCTCTCCAGTCTGTCCATTAAATGTGAGTGCCACTCCACACCCTCTCCCTGGGTGATCTCATCTGCTTTATGGTTGCATCTGCCATTGTCTACGCCATCCTGACAACCCCCACGTAGCTATTGCCAGCCCAGTACTCTCAGCTAAGCTCCAGACCTACTAATTCCTATGAGTCGGACATCTGGGAATGCTGATTTGTTTCTCTTACAGGGTAAACCTGGCCCTTGGAACTACCATCCAGAGGAAGTTCGTGCTGTTCTGGAAAAGCTTCACACTTAGTCTGGGCAGATCTCCCAGCCCTAGGTGATCAACAGGAGGGATCCTCAAGTCCTGGCTCTCCCCCCACCCAGCCCATGTGGCTTTTACCTCTTGAGCTGTATCCCCAAGCTGAACCACTAGCTCACATCTGTCTGATCTAACCCAGCAACTGTAATCAGAAAACGAAGCAGCAAGGTTAAAGGCTGTACAAAAGGTCAATGCTGCCCCCACGGCAGAGACCACATTCATTGCACGTGGTCCCCATCTCCAGCCACTCTGATTCCAAGTGGTTAGATACGGCAGTCCTTGTGTGAGGTAAATCTGTCTTACCAAATTTGCCGTTTATGGAATTGATCATCTAAGACACTAAACTGGTTTCTAGAACCAAGCATGGGGAGAACTCCTGTTGTTTGGAGAGAGAGAGAGAGAGAGATGAGGAGTTGAGAGATGTCATTCATTCATGCAGATGCTCGTCTTTGAAATTGCTTCTCTCATTTCTTTGTGAGTCTCCTGACGGTCATTTGTGTTAGATTACATCACACTAAGGGATAACCATTAGTATTCATCTGTTTTAACTCTGCTTCTTTTCATGTTTGTCTATGACGGCCACAGCCTAAAGTACACACAGCTGTGACCTGACTTGAAAGAAAATGTTTTAAGATGCAGCAAGCTAATACAGAATGATTAAAACATAGCAGGCAATCTGGGACGGCTTCGGTGTGATCTTTTACATTTTCTTTTCCGGTGTGTGTCAGCCTGTTTTATCTTTTTTTTTTTTTTTTAATAGTTTATTGTCATGTTGCTCATCCCCACAAGTGTGTTTTATCTTTTATTATAGCCCACTGTAATCTGATCTGCAAAAATACCATATGCTGGCAGTGCCTCATTTGGTGGGAAAAACATTCCCTGTGGGTTCTGTATCAAATGTGTCTTTGCCTCATGAACTCTTGCTAAAGAATGTTTCATGTTGGAGGGGCGCCTGGGTGGCTCGGTCCATTAAGTGTCTGCCATTTGATTTCAGCTCAGATCATGATCCCATGGTTCGGTTTGTGGGATCAAGTGCCTAGTCAGGCTCTGTGCCGACAGCATGGGACCTGCTTGGGATTCTCTCTCTCTCTCCCTCCCTCCCTCTCTGCCCCTACCCCACATGTGCTCTCCCTCTCAAAATACATAAACTTAAAAATAAAAATCGGGCAGAGCCTTCAGTGGCCATTGCCTTTAAAGAAAAAACAAATTTTGATTCACATTGGGATCAACCTACCTTCTCAACATGACAAAAGAATGCATTTGGGAGACATTTTTCTTTTCTTTTAAAAATTTTTAAATGTTTTATTTATTTTTGAGAGAGAGAAAGAGAGTATGAGCAGGGGAGGAGCAGAGAGAGGGAGACACAGAATGCGAAACGGGCTCCAGGCTCTGAGCTGTCAGCACCGAGCCCAATGTGGGGCTCGAACCCACGAGCAGTGAGATCATGACCTGAGCCGAAGTCAGACGCCCAACGGACTGAGCCACCCAGGCGCCCTGGGAGACATTTTTCTAACAACGAAAACTAACTCTTGGCTCTGCCTTAGTTGCCACAATGTTAATACCATTAATGTTGCTATTTTATTCTTTTTCAAAAAAAGTTATCATTAATCATCTACCAGGTACCCATTTTCAGATATGTGAACTCATCTAACCTTAATATATTTCAAAGAAGAGATTATGATCTCATTTTATAGATGAGGAAATCAAGGCTCAGAGAGAAGTAACTTGTGGAAGGTCTCAGAACTAGCAAGTAACACGCAGAGATTCACACCCCATCTCTAACTTCAAGCCAGAGTCCCGGCTCTGCTCCCCACTAGCCACGTGGCATCCTGAACTATAAAACGGGGTATCAGTAGTGCCTGCTGCATATTGGATTCATGAGTAAAGCACACAGAAAGTGCTGCTCTCAGAAAGAGTAAAGCATGGTGCCTGCCTTGGAGAAAATGCCAGGGATGTGTTGGCTATTATTATTGTTTCACAACTGCCTCTTTGGGCCTTTTTAGGGAGTGGGGGAAGGAAGGGAGGCAGGACAGTAGGGACACGGAATGAAAATTTTTCATCCTGCCGAAGCAGTGCTGGCATGAGTTTGTGAGGTCATTCCGAGAATGAGTAGCTGGGGAAACAGCGCGGCTAAGGCACAGCCGAGCACTGTCCTTCCTAAGTGCCAAGTTCCACAAAAGGAGACAGCGGCTAAGACCATGCTCCTCTGAACCACCTCTCGGATGGTCCCCGATTCATGCCTATAAATGCACAGTAAGTCCCAGCTTTCAATAAGTAATAGTGGCTGGAACAGAGGAGGTTTTAGAATGTTAAAATAAACCCCAAGCATTCCAATTCAATTCTCTTCAGTTTAATGCTTCAGACATTAATTGAGCACGGATTCTTCTTCCCTGGGTGCTAAGAAATGCATACTCGGACGAGGTCCAGCTATCATTCTCCAGCAGCTTAACCTCGTGGGGGACTAGGCATACATGGCAATGACCATAACTCAAAGCAAACACGATGGGGACAGCTGAGATAAAGACAAAAGTACAGAGCAATTCCTCGGAGCTGGGTGGGCCTGGAAAGGCCTATCGGAGGTGGGGGCATTTGGGCTTGGTCCTCAAGGGGACCCAGGCCTTCTGTATTCTGCGATGGGAACCTGGAGAACGTGGGAAGGGTAAGGCGTATTAAAGTGGAGAAACCTCGGGGTGCCTGGGTGGCTCAGTCAGTTGAGTGTCTGACTCCTGATTTCAGCTCAGGTCAGGATCCCAGGGTAGTGGGATCGAACCTCACATTGGGCTCCGCATGAATGTGGAGCCTGCTTGGGATATTCTCTCTCCCTCTGCCTCTCTCCCCTGCTGACACTTGCTTGCTCTCTCAAAAAAAAAAAAAAAAGTCTCAAGTAGTTTTCTCAAGAAGAGCACATGGATCTTGTATTCCCTGAAGTCTTACATGCTTGCAACCGCCCATCTACGGTCTGTAAGCCTGCAGGACACCTGGCTGGGTTGCAGACATTGCTCCGCTGTTGTCTAGAAGTCCTGAGAGGAAAAGTCAGGCCAGCCTAACTGATCACCCCTAGCACTGCTTGAATTGCTTTATTGTGCCCAGAAACCCATCAGACTCTTTCTTTATACTTGAGGTTCAGTAACTTCACCAAGATATAGTCCAGGGGTGAATGTTCTAATATCAAAATGCCTGGAATGCCACTATAGTCTGAATATTCATGTCCCTCCCCAGATTCACATGCTAAATCCTGAAGCCGAACATGAGAGTATCAGGGGAGGAATGGAGGGACCCCTTACGGATGAGATTAGCGCTTTTATTAAAGAGGCCCCAGAGAGCCAGCTGTATCCCTCCACCACGTGAGGACACAAGAAGTCTGCAAACCCAGAATAGGGCCCTCACCCGACCTTGCTGACACCCTGATCTCAGACTTCCGGGCTCTGGAACGGTAAGAAATAAATTTCTGTTGTCTATAAGCCACCCAGTGTATGGCATTCTTGTTACAGTAGTCTAAGCAACTAAGGCACATACAACCCCCTCTTCTGGTCCTAAGATTTAATTCTTACTATTTTTTAAACTGGTTTTTGCTCAGGTCATGATTTCACAGTTAATGAGTTTAAGCCCCCATTGGGCTGACCATACAGAGCCGGCTTGGGATTCCCTCTCCCTCTCTCTCTCTGCCCCTCCCCTGCTCTCTTGGTCTCTCTCAAAATAAGTAAATAAACTAAAAAAAAAAAAGAAAGAAAGAAAGAAAGAAAGAAAGAAAGAAAAAGAAAAGAAAAAATTGCATAGTAATAGGTAGAGCCATCCCTGTCGGAGCCAAGGGCAATTCAATCAATGGAGATTGCCTTCCTTTCAAAGCCTGCTTGGGCTATGATGGGGGTGGGGGGGCGGTGCGGGATCTAAGTTGAATTTTAGTGAGAAAAGAGGAGTAAGGTACCAGAACCCCTGAAACACAGGACACAGGGTGGCTTGTCCCAGAACACGGGAGAAAAACAACAGGGAAGGAAGACTGAATGTGTTCATGTTGCGGTGGTGTGTGCGGGTGGGAGGCGGCCGGGAGGATGAGAGACGATAATCTTAGATACCGGAGACCAGGGAAGGCCTGACTACACTTTGTGTAAGGACCTGAAGTAGCCGAGGAAGCTAGCCGTACAGACACCTCAGGAAAGAGGAGGCAGACTCAAAGGTCTAAATCACATAGCACACACAGCACAATGCGAGGCAGGAGTCAGTGGCGGTGGTGATAAATCCAAATGAGGGATGAGGGGGATGGAGGAAGCCAACTGGGGACAGATGAGACTTTGAAAAGATGATGGGGTTCAGCAGTGAGGAGAAAAAAGATAAAGCCACATATTGTTATAGCTACTGCTTGAAGCCTGGAGAGGGTTTTATAAGGGTGAAATAAGTTTTTAAAGCCCAGGAAAATGCAGGTTAAAAAATGCTGTTTTTAAGTATCATAAAGTGGTATGACAAGCACTAACACTGATAATTTGTTCTCTGCAGCCGCAGAAGGCAGAAACAGAGAAAAAAGGCTTAGAGATCATTTACTAGGCCTGTGCCAAAAAGAGCAATCAGACAAACCCTGGACATCCCTTCCAGAAATCTGTGAGCCTTTCTTACACAAAGAACCACTGACATTTCAGTTTAGGAAGTTGGCCGAAAGAAAATCCTTAGCACTTTATTTTATTGAACATGAACACAATTGCTCTACGTCACCTTCCTTCTCAAAAACCTTAAATGGCTCCAGTGTTAAGGGAAACTATCTGAAAGTATTAAAGGCTCTCTGTGATCTGGCTGTGATATATGGTTTTCGTCTTCTTTGCCCTAGTCAGACTTAAATATTCATCGCTCTCCAAATGCGTGTGATCAAAGAGGACCCATCTTCACATCTCCAATCACACCAGCATTGCTCTTGAAATACCTTTCTTACTCTCCTCCATTTATTTAAAACTTACCTAAGAGTAACTCTGTGCAACAAATCTTGGTAAGTAGTTTAGCAAAAAGTATTAAGAGCCTTAAAACTGTTCCTAACTTCGACCAGTTCCCTCTGGAAAGGAAATCATCTGAGGGGCAGCACAAAGATACCCTCGGTACCATTGTTGATTTTTATTTTTCTATTGTGAAGAATGTCAAGCATACACAAAGATAAAGGGATGGGTACAGTGAAGCCCCCCCCCCCATACATCCACCACCCAGATCTAACAATTTGCCATATTTGTTTCAACTTTTTTCCTTAAAAAATTCTACTTAAGTATTTTAAAGCAAATTCCAGTTATGTCATTTTACCCCTATTTACTTCTATACACCTCTTTGAAAAATATGAGCATTTTCTTGCCTAAGCTTAATGCCAGTAACACACCTAGCAAAATGAACAGTAACACCCAATCTGTAAGTGTATTTCCCCAACTATCTTTAAAATGTCGTATTTTCAGTTGGTTTGCTCAAATCAGATCCAAGTAAGATCCACACATGGCATGAAGTTATTGGGGCTCTCATTCCTTTTTGAATCTAGAGTGGCCCCTCTCCCTTAATTAATTCCCATTTTTCATGCCACTGACTTGTTGACGAGACCAGGTCACTTGCTCTGTAGGCTAAGCCACATTCTAGATTTGTCTGTGAATCAGTCAGGATAGGCCAGGTTATACTCCAAATTTCATTGGCTCAAAACAATGAAGCTTTGTTTTTCCTTCTGTACGTCCATCTCACAGTGGCTGAGAGGCCTGCTACCTGCCATCACCAGGTTCACTTCCAGACCCAGACCGATGAAATAGTTATTGTGTAGAGCATCATTGCTGGTCATTCTGACAGAGAAAGGAAAGAGGTCTGAAGTGTCTTATGCAGGCAATTAAACAGTCAGCCTAGCAATCACCTTCCCCTCATCTCATTACTCACACTTGGTCACATGGCCCTACCCAAACAAAGGTGGCCAAGAAGTATATCTTACCATGCACAGGGAAGGCACAGGTCTGCACATTTCAGTGAGCTACAAAATGGCTTCTAATCCATTTGCGTCCTTGTGGTGTCATTTTACTTGTTTTTCCATCCCTTGTATTCCCTGAAAATGGAAGTGAACTCTAGAACTTGATTCAATTTAGACTCAGTGATTCTGGCACGAGGACTTCAGAGGCTGGCCTGTGTGCCTCATGCTGCATCACATCAGGAGTGTGTAACTAGTAGCTTATAGAAGTGATAGCCACTGCCTTCCTCTCCTTCCATCATGTGTGTGTGTGCATGTGTGCGCGTGTACATATATATATACACACACACATACATACACTGAGAGAGAGACAGAATGGGAGAGAGAGAGAGGGAGGGAGAGAGATTGATTTTAAGAAGTTGGCTCCTATGCTTATGAAGTTTGGCAAGTCCACAGTCTGTGGGCTTGGTTGACAGTCTGGAGACCCAAGGAAGAGCTGATGTTGTAGTACAAGTCTGAAAGCTGTCCACTGGCAGAATTCCTTTTTGCCTGGGAAAGGTCAGTCTTTGTCCTACTGAGGTCTTCAACTGATTGGATGAGGTCCCCCCACATTATAGAGGGCAACCTGCTTTATGCAAAGTCCACCAATTAAAATGTTGATCTCATCCAAGAAAACCCCCCACACATAAACATTCAGAATGTTTGAACAAATATCTGGGCATTGTGGCCCAGTCAATACAACACATAAAATTAACTATCACAAAAATACTTCACTAAGATTGTATTGTGAGTTGAACTGTCTCTAAAAAGACATGTTGAAGTCTTTAAAAAAAAATTTTTTTTTTTATTTATTCCTGAGACAGAGAGACAGTGTGAATGGGGAAGGGGCAGAGAAAGAGAAAGACAGAGAAGCAGGGTCCAGGCTCTGAGCTGTCAGCACAGAGCCCGATGCGGGGCTCGAACTTGGGAACGGTGAGATCACGACCTGAGCTAAAGCTGGACACTCAACCGACTGAGCCACCCAGGTACCCTGACATGTTGTTGAAGTCTTAATCCCTGATTGTGACTTTACTTGAAAATAGTTGCAGATGTAATTAGTTAACATGAGGTCGTACTGGGGCGCCTGGGTGGCTTAGTCGGTTAAGCGTCCGACTTCGGCTCGGGTCATGATCTCACAGTTCATGGGTTTGAGCCCCATGTCAGGCTCTGTGCTGACTGCCATCTCAGAGCCTGGAGCCTGTTTCAGATTCTGTGTCTCCCTCTCTCTCTGACCCTCCCAGCTCATGCTGTCTCTCTCTCTCTCAGAAATACATAAAACTTTAAAAAAAAAAAAAAAAGATGAGGTCCTACTGGAGTAGGATGGGCCCTAATTCAATATGACTCATGTCCTCATAAGAAGAGAAGATACACAGAAACAGATCTGCCCAGGGGGAAGATGTGAAGACACACAGAGAGAATGCCACATGATGACAGAGGCCGAGTGGAGCTATGATGCTACAAGTCAACGGTTTCCAGCAACACCAGAACCTGGGAGAAAGGCATAGAACAGTCTCCCTCAGAACCTCCAGTAAGAACAAACACTGTCGGGGTGCCTGGGTGGCTTAGTCGGTTAAGCGTCCGACTTTCACTTAGGTCATGATCTCGCGGTTCGTGGGTTCGAGCCCCGCGTCGGGCTCTGTGCTGACTGCCAGATCTGAGCCTGGAGCCTATTTCGGAGTCTGTGTCTCCCTCTCTCTCTGACACTCCCCTGCTCATGCTGTCTCTCTCTCTCTCTCCTAGAAATTAAAAAAAAAAAAAAAAAGAACAAACACTGTCAATACCTTCACGCCTGACTTGTAGCCTCTAGAACTGTGAGAGACTAAATTTCTATTGTTTTCAACCACCAAATTTGTAGTAATTATGGCAGCCCCAAGAAACGAGTCTGAACCCCGCAGGCAAAATGCTATGTTGTAATGCCATTGTTTCTGTGTGTTTATCAATCTGAGATAAAGTTAGTTTCATGCATTTGTTTGTTTTTGATATTCTGGATTTTTTAAATTTTAATTCTTGGCTATAGTAGTTATTTATGTTTTCAAAGTCAAGCTATATAATGAAGTACATTAAGAGAAGTTTTATTTCCCTCCCATCTGTCCTATACTGTTCCTTATCTCCCCAACATATACAAAAAAATCAAATAATATCCTGTAATGGTTGTTTATGGGAAATCTGATGCTGTTTTTCCTAATTCTCTGAGATTTTCAAATCAGGACAAAATAAAATTAAGAGAAATAAAATTACTTGTCCTACAAGGCCCAACTCATGTCACCTCCATTAAACCTTCCCATAAGTACTTTCTCTTTTCTGAACTTATACATTCTGTGTCTATATTGCTCACGTAGCCCTTTTCAACAATCAGTTAAAAAATTAATGCACCAAACCTAAAGAAAATTAATGCACTGAGACCTGAAGGGTACCCTGTTAGATGTTGTGAGGACACAATACCATCAGTTAAGTTTTCACAGATAGTCATTTCCTTTATTAAGCTGTATATTGAAGTGACAGCTTTCTTACAGCCTACATGGAGGCCAGCACTCCTGACGAAGGAACCAATTCCTTTGCACAAAATGTTGAAGAGAAAATAAAAGCTGAAACAGATTGATACAAATCCCTTTAATAAAGTGTATCAATGACAACTTCGACAACTTTGTGTTTAAATAAAACATATTGTTAAAAAATCATGCAAGTGTATTTTGTTATACCGACTAAGAAAGATTTGAGACTGCTATTCCCTCTGCAGAGACGCTGTGCACGGATGCAAAATGATCAAAGGCGGACATAATAATGAATCTCAAGTAGGTGGCGTGGCCATCCCGGGCCTGTGACGGAGAAATCAATATGAATGCTTTTAGCGACTCCAGTTAACTGTTGAATGGCAGCTAGCAGAGGAAAGGGTTTGATGCAAGAATGATATCCTAAATATATAATAATATATAAGGTGTAACACTCAGAAGAGAAGCCAGCTGCATATAACAGTACAGTTGCTCTGATGTATTAGCAGGCAAATACCAGCATTGATTTGATGAATAAAAGCAGGTGGAGCTAACAATTGCAACTTTACATTTCTGATTCATTTTTTAAAAATATTTTTATTTTTGAGAGAGAGACAGATCATGAGCAGGAGAGGGGCAGAGAGAGACAGAGACACAGAATCCAAAGGAGCTCCAGGCTCTGAGCTGTCAGCACAGAGCCCAACACGGGGCTTGAACTTATGAACCGTGAGATCATGATCTGAGCTGAAGTCTGACGCTTAACCGACTGAGTCACCCAGGCGCCCTATCTGATTTATTTTTTTAAGTGTCTTTCTATGGGGCGCCTGGGTGGCTCAGTCAGTTGAACCTCCAACTTCAGCTCAGGCCATGATCTCATGGTTCAAGAGTTCAAGCCCTCCTTCGGGCTTGATGCTGTCCCGTATCTGGCAGGCTTGATGCTGTAGGCAGAGCCACTTCAGATCCTTCAGATCCTCCCCCTCTTCCCTCCCCTGCTTGCACTCTCTCTCTCAAAAATAAACATTTTTTTTTAAAAGTGTCTTTCTGAAGTATTTTGCATCTTAGGCGATCTCCCTCGTTTTATGATTCCCCTGACTATATACCCTGCAACATTATTATACTTTCACATTTATATAATTTCTCTGGAAAGCAAATTGACAATATATATAAGTAGCTATAAACATGTCTACACTGATGGACACAATTAAATTTCTCTTCCTTGAAATTTAATCTTAAAGAATAATTTACAAGGTGATGATCATGGTAGCAAGAACATGCAGAACGTGACCCCTGTATATTACTTGTAATGACAGAGGGAGGAAAATTGAAATTAGTACACATTTGCCTATTTTCATACATTAATTATGAAAGTTGTAATATAATATTGTTTAAAAAGATACAAACTTCATTTGATAACTATGCGATGCATACTGACAACAAGAAGAAAAAAAGTGTAGTAAAAGCTGTTGTGGCAGGCTAATAAAATCATGGGTGATTTCCAGCTTCCCGTTCCCCCTTACTATTTCCCAAATGTTCCATATAATTATGCAATGCTCCTTGATTCACAGTGAGTCCTGAAACAAAATACTTAGCAGAAGCTTACTAATCATAACCCATTAGTAAACATAGACAAAAACGGGTGATAAAATTCAGTCTAATTAATCATTTTTCTGGCCCCCACTGGCCTCCCGGGTTGTTGGACACATGTGGGTGGTAGAGAAGATAATTAATAGGATTCAAAAACTTCCTACAGAATCCTTTGAAACGCTGTGCCCAGTATGTCGTGAAGAAGGAAACTTAAAAGACTTTAAGCCTCATTTAGAGAAACCTTAATTAAACAAAACTACCATCTTAAAAAAAACAAAAAAACCCACACATTCAGTTGTTTCACTTTTTTTGTGTTTGTCTGAAACCTGATAAACTAGCAGGAACAGAGAAACCCCTGATGAGGCAGCAGCTTCATCAACGGGCATTCATTCCACTTGACAGGCAGAGCCCAGTGGAATGTTGTCGAAAACTGCTGGTTCTCTTTCCACCTCATCTCTCTTTGGCCTATTTGTTGCTGATCCTATGCTCCAGTTCCCCTTATGTGAATCTCCCTTGTCCTTTCATGCTTAAATTAACACCCGATTTTGGCATCTCAACCTTTTCTGATTCCTATTCTAAAAGGCCTACGGAATCAAACGAAAGAAAGCAAAGCAAGTAAATACGTCAAATCAATGAACACAATAAAGATAAATAAGTGAACTGCTTTATCCTTGCTGTCATTCTACGAGAAAAGAGCCTAGTTTATGAATGCTATATTTAGATTATAATATTACTGAGAATAACGTCTCTGTTGGTTGACTGGATGTAGAACCAATAACAGATCATGAAGGTATTTATTAACTTTATGACTAAAGAGATAGATTTAAATTTTAAATACATTGTGCTGGCTAAAGATAATGTTTATCTCTACCAACTGTATTTACTTACCATAACTTCTTCATTTTGAAGCTGCCCCTCTGTGTGGACTAGATCTAAAACAAATTTAACAGAAATGAGTTAGGGATCAAAATACATCAAAATACAAAACCTACTGAAGTTTATGCTCAGCAAAACATGATGTCTGGTAAATTATAGTTAGATCAGACTTATCAGGGTTTGGGGGTTAAAATTCAATTTCAAAATAGGAATATGTGATACAAAAGGCATGAACGATAGACTGTGAGTTCTAGAACATCTATAGTAAGTATAAACAAAAGGAAATGTAAATTACAGTAAAGGAATATAAAGTAAGGAATGGATAAAATGTGGAAATCCCTTTTAAAGATCAAGCTACTAACAGTTATTACAGGCCTAAAAGGAGCCATTTTTTTTTTTAAGTTTATTTATTTTGAGAGACAGAGACGGAGTGGAGAGACAGTGGGGAAGGAGCAGAGAGAGAATCTCAAGCCTCAAGCAGACTCCATGCTGTTAGTGTGGAGCTGATGCAGGGCTTGAACTCATGAACCACTAAATCATGACCCGAGCTGAAATCAAAAGTTGGACGGTTAACCAACTGAGCCACCACCCAGGTACCCCTTGAAAGGAGCCATCTTATTGCCACTCTCACAGGTAATGACTACAGCTCGATTTCTCACACTAAATTTTTACTGGGATGTTGAATTATGCTGCCTATCAATTGGTCTTTTCAGGTATCTAACTTAAAAAACCTTTACTTACGCAATTTCAAAACATTAACTTAGTTGGTCACAAGTTAATCATATCAAACATTTTTTGGAAATATTTGAAATTTTTTTAATGTTTATTTATCTTTGAGAGACAGAGACAGGGTGTGAGTTGGGGAGGGGCAGAGAGGGAGGGAGACACAGAATCCAAAGCTGGCTCCATGCTCTGAGGTGTCAGCACAGAGCCTGACGCCAGGCTCAAACTCATGAACAGTGAGATCATGACCTGAGCTGAAGTTGGATGCTTAGCCGACTGAGCCACCCAGGCACCCTGGAAACATGAAGTATTTGATTGATATAATGATAAGTATTGACATTATTGAGAAATTAATTTTATCTGTATCAGAATAGTTAGTATACACAATTTTCCAAGGCACATGCTACAAACAGAGTAGTCTCTGGGAAGTAAGATGGTGCATGACTGTCTCCTAACCTCTCTCTGAGGTAATGAACAGTAATCCCCTGCTTGACCCTTTCTTTCTCCTCCAGTCCTGCTCCTGAGAGGTCATGTTTTCAACTCCTTAAGCTTTTTTTTTTTTTCCTGGAATTGTAACATGTTTATATTCCTCTTCTCAATTTATAAATGTTTACTGACTTTATATTACGGTAGGAGAAAGTTTAGGTCTCTTACACCAATATTCTCTTCTTCTTCCTCCTGTAACTTTTCCCTCCTGCCATCCTCTCAATTTTGAAGTCAATACTTAATGGTTCCATTATTGCCTATATAAATGTTATTTACTGCTGAAATGAGTAATGGACCACAATCCCATTTTCTTTCTTATACAATTCCTCCTCCACCAGGAGTTAATAATAAGCTCTTCTTTGATTTGTTTACTTTTATAATGATGAAAAGTTGGAAAATCTCACATACATAAAAGAAGACAGGATATAACTCCTGTATACACGTATCATTTTGATTTTATAATTACTAACATTTCAGTGTACTTGATTTATGGAATTTTTTTGCTCAAGTATTTTAAAGCACATTCTAAGACAACATGACATTTCACCTCCAAATATTTGGTTATCAATCTCTAAATAATAAATTTTCTTATGTAACCATAATACTATTATCATACTAACATTAAAAAAAGCTTTAGGGGCACCTGGGTGGCTTAGCTGGTTAAGCGTCTGACTTCAGCTCAGGTCAGGATCTTCCAATTTGTAGGCTTGAGCCCCACGTCAGTCTCTGTGCTGACAGCTGGAGGCTGGAGCCTGCTTCAGTTTCTGTATCTCCCTTTCTCTCTGCCTCTCCCCTGCTTGTGCTCTCTCTTTCTCAAAAATAAACACTAAAAAAAGTTTTTTAAATGCTTTAATAGCATATAATAGCCAATCAACATTCAAATCTCCCAACTATTCTCAAAATGTCATTTTATAGTTGCTTTATTCAAATCAGAATTTGATTTAAAATCTTTTAATCTCTGATAACCGCCCCCCCCATTTTTTCCATGTCAGACTTACTGACGAGACCAGAATGTAGAATGACACACATATTGTCATCTTGTCTCTTCGTGGTTTCATTAAATTTGTTCCTCTATCCTCTGTTTCCTATTTACTAGAATTAGAACTAAAGGCTTCATTATATTCAGGGTTTGAGGCCTTCATCAAATGTCTTTGTCATCTTTGGCTGTCTTTTGTTATCTTTTTCTTTTTTACTTTTTTTTTAATGTTTATATTTGAGAGAGAGAGAGACAGAATATGAGTGGGGGAGGAGCAGAGAGAGAGGGAGACACAGAATCTGAAGCAGGCTCCAGGCTCTGAGCTGTCAGCACAAAGCCAGACGCAGGGCTCAAACCCACGAACCGTAAGATCATGACCTGAGCCAAAGTCGGACGGCAAACCGACTAAGACACCCAGGCGCCCCTGTCTTTGGTTACTTATAATAAATCACTTGAAAATTGTGTGCATCAACCAGGCTCCCTGACTAGTGGATTTCAATAAGTGACCAGGAACGAACTAGCCTTTGTCAGCATCCATAGGTCTTTTTTCTGCAGCCATTCAGTTTCTACAAAAATGAATCATTCAATCTCCTGGCCAGGGCTATATTCTTGGTGGCCGTCATAAATAGCAGAGCACAGAGGGGTTCCCACCATTCAATACACAGGCTTCCACTTGAATCCTGGTTTCAACTCCATGCCTCACTTTTTCTACTATGCCTGGTCTCCCTGAGTTCTAAGCCTCAACATTCAGTGATTCTAGTCATGCCTGGCAGGTGGTCTGTAGTCCAGCATTGTGGGATAGGAGAACTTACCTAGGGTCTCACCCTTGTTTTCTGGCCCCTGTCTCACTTGTACTTTCCATGGTACATCTTACATTCAAATTCTAGATCTTTCTAGGGTTCTGTTTGAGCAAACTGGCTTGCTTCACATTGATATTCTCCTTGATGGGCACTTGGGTTATAACCTACTCCATTCAGCTACATAAGTTACTTCTCTTCCATTTGTATCCTCTCTTCCATAATATCCATCTCTCACATCTACTTTGGTCTCCTGTGTTTTTTGTTTACTTTTAGTTTTTCTCTTGTAGGTTTATGCCTCATTTTCTTTTTTTCTTATTTTTTATTTATTTTTGAGAGAGAGAGAATGTGCTTGCATTGGCGGGGGAGGGGCAGAGAGGTGGGCAAAGGATCTAAAGTGGGCTCCACGCTGACAGCCAAGAGCCCCATGAAATCATGACCTAAGCCAAAGTCAGATGCTCAACTGAGTAAGCCACCCAGGTGCCCTGATTCCTTTTATTTCTTTACTATTATTTTCATGATATTTTCATGGAAGGAAAAGAAACAGACACATGAAAGCAGTAAGTTTTGTTTAACTAGAGGCAATTCTGCTGATGATATTTAAATAGTACCACTAATTAGGAAAGACGGAAAGACCAGAAACTAATATTTACTGTCTACCATGTGCCAGATATTAAATTCACAAAAACCTTAATTGGTAGGTTACCGTCTCCATTTTTCAGATCAGGATTCTGAAACCCGAAAAAATTAAGTATTAACATGCTAACAGTTACATAACCAGTAAGTGAAAAGGCAGTCTTGTATTCAAACATGGGTTTTTCTAGGCTCTCAATAAGTCACAAAGTCATCTTTTTCCATGAAAATGCACTCGAACTGGAAATATAGAGCCAAAGCACAATACTTCTTCATGATCAGAACACTGCCGGTAAAACAAGCACATACCTCTTTCAATCCATAGCTCAAAATCCACTGGCTCTTTAGATGTGCTCTTTTCAATCCTCAACGTCCTCACTGACATTGTAAGTAAACAAAATGAATAAAGTGTTAATTACCTACCTGATTTTATGTTGCTGTCCCCATATTCCTTTTTTCCTGTCACAAAATGTCAACCACTGGTGGGACTGCACAAAATACTGGGATCAGAAACACCATTGAAAATCATTCACATACTCTGTTTTTCTGTAGGGCTCAAAGGTAAAATGCGGTCTTGTGTCACTGTCAACTTATAAATGTTTGCGAGCACATAACACAAAGTTAGTAGAGTCTTTGAATTTGGTATCATCCAGGGTTTTTTGAATACTGGTAATAATAATATATTATTATTTATTAATTAATTATTTTGTGCCTTCTGATAGTATCAATTATTAATAATGATGATATTATTATTATTATTATTAGTGGTCTTGGTCATAAACCTTTATGGAGAAACTACTGTGAATCAGACATATTTACTCATCCACTCTTGACCATAATCTTATGAGAAAAAAATATTCCCAATCCACTTTACTGATGAGGAAAACAGCCTTAGAGAAATCAGGCACCCTCGAGAAGTAAGGCAAAGTGTTCAATGATACACAGCCAGTAGGGACCAGAAGTGGTATTCAAACTTTAGGTGTGTCTGACTCCAGAGCCTCTACAATTAATGACAGAAGAGACTTTTAACCAGAAGGTAGGCATTTTCTTCTGCGTTGATTTTTCTCCATTACTGCTAACCCAGATCCTGCTACCCAGAACCACTCTTCTCTTCTCTGTGCCCTAGGGGGGGGACCCCTGTGGACTGCACCAGTGACTACTGGTCAGGTTTGGCTAATGGGAGGCACTGGGAGAAACCTGGAGGGCAGTGGTGAAATGAGATCAAGTTGTTTTTTCTCCACTTCCTTCCAGCTTCCATGCCATGTCTTTGACAGTGGTTGGGTCCCTTCATGACTACAGCTGCTGCTGGGCCACAGGCTCCAGTTCCCACTGGGCTCTGGTAATGCTGCTTCTGTCCCTTAGCCCAGGGGTGGTAATGATTTACTGCTGTGGCCGGTTTTGGGGCGTTCTCACCATCCCTGGTTTGTTCCCTTATCCAGAACCATAATTTTGTAAGTAATCCCATCAATACAGTCTTTTCATTTGAACCATCTGGGATATACTGTTTCCTGCCATGACTCTGTCTGAAATACTTTATCCTTAAATAAACATAAGACAGGATTAGAATGATGTTCCAATGGGAGAGTCTCCTCCTAAACCTCAGAAAATACCATTATTAATAGAAGAGTCAAAACTATCCAATGCAAATAATCAGGGTTATCAGATTTTCACAAAGAATTTGACAGAGAACCCTAAGCCAAATGAATCTGGAATAAAGATGTTGAAGAACTTAGTGTTCTGGCAAGCTGGCTTCTTATATTCATAATGGGTCCTTTGCCAAAGATTTTCGCATAGTAAATTGCATGGAAATTATTATGTGCTCTGGAAGGGTTTCAAATTCGCAATTTTAGAGAAGCTAACTGTGCTCAAGGCAGTTAACCCATATTCCTCACTCTCCCACCCCAGTCATAAAACTGCAAAAAAGTTAGTGTTCTGCCAGAAAGTTTACTTGGTTTGCCAAAAGTTTGCATATGTGCCCCCTGTCTATGGGAAAATTAAAAGAGGATGAATAATCACATATGATATGCTTACCAAAGTAACTTTGGATTACAAGTCTTTCAATCCTTACATGTTTGTGAAAACAAATAATGAACTCTTGGGGAAACATTCCTGTTGTGGTCCAAAATGTTTCTGGATTCCTGTTGTTAATTTTAAAGAAAAAGAGAAAGAAAGAGCCAAATAAAAATATTTAATCACAAAATTCTAGTGAATAAGTATTTTAAAAAATAATTGACCCTGGATTCTTATTATCCCTTTCTATCTCTTCCTTCTGCCTCTAATCTCTCCCCAACTTTAATAATTCGTCTTTACTCGTAGCAGATCTATTTTTTAAAAACCCAGAAACAGAACTGATATCACTCTGTGGTCTAAAAGCTTTCAGTGGTCACTTCTTGCCCATAAATATGGCTGTGTAGTATGGCATTTTACGGCCCTGTACAATCTGGTCCATTATTAAAGTACACCATCTCCCATCACATATCCTCTCCCATTACCATAGTCACATTGGGCCAATTAAGATTCTGCAAACACGTCATACAAGCTCATGTTTCTGTGCCTTACTTAGTTCACGAGGTTCTCTTGACCTGAAAGCCTTTTTTCCCCTTACAAGTTCATTCACTTTTTGGTTCCCTTTCTCAACCCCAATAAATCAGAATCACTTCCTCAGGCCTCCTTTAAACTCAGCATCCATTTTTGCATTGGTACTTATTTCTTGTGTTTTTATGCCTCCTGCTATATGCTGAGTTCTCTGAGTCCAACCACTTTCTCTTACTTATCTTTGTATCCCAGTAACTATCACAATGGCTGACCCATAGTAGACACAGAATAGATGTGTGTTGAGAAGAAAATGCACTCAATTTTATGTTATATATATATAATTAAAGTAAGCTAGAGTAAAGAACATGTTAAGAAAAATCTGCAGGTTCAACTGACGAGTGGATCAAGAAGATGTGGTTTATCTATGCAATGGAATACTACATGGCAATGAAAAAGAATGAAATCTGGCCATGTGTAGCAACATGGATGGAACCTGAGGGTATGATGCTGAGTGAAATAAGTTAGGCAGAGAAAGACAGATACCATATACTTTCACTCATATGTGGAACAGGAGAAACTTAACAGAGGACATAGGGGAGGAGAAGGGAGAAAAATAGTTAAGGAGAGGGAGGGAGGCAAACCACAAGAGACTCTTAAATACTGAGAACAAACTGAGGGTTGATGGCAGGTGAGGGAGAGGGGAAAATGGGTGATGTGCATGGAGGAGGGTACTTGTTAGGATGAGCACTGGGTGTTATATGGAAGCCAACTTGACAATAAAATATATTTTTAAAAATCTACAGGAAGAGAAAATACATTTACACCACTGTATATATATTTTTTGGGAAAAATCCCATGCAGCTCAAACCTATGTTGTTCAAAGGTCAACTGTGCTTTACTGTAAATTTTTGTAGGCGTCCTTTGTGAGATGATATGTATTGTGTATATTTTCTCCCAGTCTGTACTTTGCCTTTTCCTTTTCTTCCTTGTGTCCTTCAATGAGTAGAAGTCCAGTTTTACTACTTTTTTATTCTATGGTTGGTGATTTTTATGTCCTAAGAAATCTTGCCTATCCCATTGTCATGAAGGTACATTCTGAAGTTTTCTTCTCAAAGCTTAGTAATTTTAACTGAGTGGAGATCTATGATCCATCTTGAATTAACTTTTGTGTTTGGTATGAGGTATGGGTAGATGTTCATTTTTATCTGTATGTTTATTCAGCTGTTCCAGCACTATGTATTAAAAGACTTTCCTTTTCTGGGGCACCTGGGTGGCTTAGTCGGTTAAGCGTCCGGCTTTCGCTTAGGTCATGATCTCGCGGTTCGTGGGTTCGAGCCCCGCGTCGGGCTCTGTGCTGACTGCCAGCTCAGAGCCTGGAGCCTATTTCAGAGTCTGTATCTCCCTCTCTCTCTCACCCTCCCCTGCTCACGCTGTCTCTTTCCTAGAAATAAAAAATAAAAAAAATAAAAAAATAAAAATTAAAAAAAAAAGACTTTCCTTTTCTTATTGAATTGCCTTGACATCTTTGCCTAAAATGTCTATATATGGGTAGATCTATTTCTGCCTCTTCCATTTTGTTGTTTTCTTCTGTTTCTGCATCCTTAGTCTTCTGTTGAAAATTAGTTGATCTTGGGGCACCTGGGTGGCTCAGTACGTTGTGTCCAACTTTGGCTCAAGTCATGATCTCACGGTCTGTGAGTTCAAGCCCCACGTCGGCTCAGAGCCTGGAGCCTGTGTGAGATTCTGTGTCTCCCTCACTCTCTGCCCCTCCCCTGCTCGTACTCTCTCTCCTTCTCTCTTTCAAAAATAAATAAACATTTTAAAAAATCTTTAAAAAAAAGAAAATTAATTGCCCTTGTATAAGTGACTCTATTTCTGGGCTTTCTATTCTGTTCCACTGATATACATACCTATTTTTATAAAAATATCATGCTGTTTTGATTTTTGTAAGTTATTTTTAAGTCTTGAAATCAAATCGCATAAGTGCTAAAACTTTCTTCTTTTTCAAGATTGTTTTGACTAGATTAGGCCCTTGCATTTCCATATACCATTTAAAATCAACTTTTTAATGTAAAAAGTCAGTTGAGATTTTAATTGACAGTGTGCTGAATTGATAGGTTATTTTAGGTTATTTTAGGGAGAAATTGCATGCATCCTAACAATATGAGGTTTTCTAATTATTAATGTAGTGAATTTCATCTACTTAATTTTTCTCAGCAACATTTTATAGTTTTCAGTGTAAATGTCTTGCCTATCTTATTAAATTTATTCTTAACTCTTTTAAATTGTAACTGCTATTATAAATGGAATTTTTTAAAATTTCAATTTCCAACTGTTTCCTGTCATTATATAGTAATACAACTGATTTTTATATATTGACCTTGCTAAATTTACTTATTAGCTCTAGTAGCCTTTCTTTGTAGATTCCTTATTTTTTGTAGATTCAGATGAAACAATGCAATTTGTGAACAAAGACAATTTTATTCCTTCTTTCTAATATTTATGCTTTTTATGTCTTCTTTTTTTTCCTCATTGTATGGTTTAAAATCTCCAGGGCAATGCTGAATAGAAATGGTGAGAGCAAACATTCTTGGTCCGTTTCTAATCTCAGGGAGAAAGCATTTATTATTTCAGCACTAAGCTGAACGTGTTTACTAGATGGCTTTATCAGATTGAGAAAGTTCCCTTCTTTTCTTTGTTTGCTAAGAATTGTTATCATGAATGAATGCTGGATTTTGTCAAATGCCTTTTCTTCGTCTACTGGGATGATCATATGATTTTTCTTCCTTGTGCTGGCAATGTGCTGAATCACACCCAACCTTGTATTCCTATGATAAAGTGGTAAATATGCCAACCTTGAATTCCCAGGATTAATTCCATTTGCTGGATTCAATTTATAAGGATTTCTGTGTCTATGTTCATAAAGGATATTGGTCTTTACTTTTCATTTCTTGTTTCCTTTCCTTCCTTTCCTTGTAATGTCTTTATCAGATTTTAGTTTCAGGGTTACACTGTTTTCATAAAAAACAATTTGAGAAATGTTTCCTCCTCTATTTTTGAAAAATTTATATTTTTTTCCACAAAATATCTGATAGAATTTATACAATAGATACATGGCTATTCAAATATTCTTTCATCTTTTGTCATTTTTATAGGTTGAGTTTTTCAAGGAATCTGTCCATTTAAGTTGTCAAATATATTAGTCTAAGTTTGTCTTCTTAATTAAAAATATTTTTTAATTAAAGAGAGAGACAGAGCACAAGCAAGGGAGGGGCAGAGAAAGATGGAGAGAGAGACTCCAAGGGAGGCTCCAGGCTCTTAGCTGTCAGCATAGAGCCTGATGCAGAGACCATGAACTGTGAGATCATGACCTGAGCAGAAGCTAGATGCCTAACCAACTGAACCACCCAGGTGCCCCTAATTAAAAATATTTTAAAATTGAAGTATAACTGACATCTAACATATTAATTTCACATATACAACATAATGATTTGGTATCTTCAATTTGTCCTTGATAGTGACTTATTAATATTTTAGAAGCTGTAGTGATACTGCTTTTTAAAAAAAGTTTTTTAATGTTTATTTATTTTTGAGAGAGAGAGAGAACGAGCATGGGAGGGGTAGAGAAAGAGGGAAACACAGATTCCGAAGCAGGCTCTAGGCTCTGAGCTGTCAGCACAGAGCCCAACATGGGGCTTGAACCTACAAACTGTTAAGATCATGACCTGAGCCCAAGTTGGATGCTTAACCAACTGAGCCACCCAGGCGCCCCAATATTGCTTCTTTCACTGCTGGTACTAGCAATTAATAGTTTCTCCATTCTTTCTTGGTCAGTCTTGCTAATGGTTTATAACTTTTATTAATCCTTTCAGATAATCAATTTTGGTTTTGTTAATTTTTTCTAATTGTCTATTTTCTATTTCATTGATTTCTATTCTTTATAATTTATTTTCTTCTACTTTCTTTGGGTATAATTTGCTCTTCTTTATCTAGCTTCCTAAGGTGGAAATACATTTGCTGGTTCTTAAAAATTCTTCTTTATAATATAAAATATTTAGGCTATAAATTTCCCTGGAAACATCACTTTACCTACATCCACAAATGTAAATATATTGTGTTTTCATCATCATTCAGTTACAAATATTTTCTAATATCCCTTGTGATTTCTTCTTTGACCCATGGGTTATTTAGAAGTGGCATGTTTAATATCTAAGTTTCAGGGATATTTTTCCAGATGTCATTTTAAAATTTACTTGTAATTTAATTACATAGTGGTCAGAGAATGAATTCTTTTTTCTCCAGCTTTAATGCAGTATATTCAACATAACAACATTATACAAGTTTAAGGTATACAACATGATCATTTGATACATGTATATGTTGTGAAATCATGACCACAATAAAGTTAGTTAACATAATCATCATCTCACATTTACCATATTTTTGAGAATATATTCCTTACAATCTCAACCTTTTGACATTTATTGAGACTTCATGGTCCAGTACATTTTAGTGAATGTTTAACATATATTTGTTTCATGTGCCATAGCTGATTATAGTGTTGTATAAACGTCAGTTCATTCAATGTGACTGACAGTATTGTGCAGATCATTCTATCTTCACTATGTCTTTACTATCTGTATCTTTAGATTTTTCATCTGGCTGCTTTACCATTACTAAAAGGTGTTAAAATCTCCAAGTATGATTATGGATTTGTCTACTTCTCTCTTTCATCTGTCAGTTTCTGCTTTATAAATTTTGAAGATCTATTATTAGGTGCGTATACATTTACGATTATTATCTCTTCCTGATGAAAAGATGCTCACACCTTATAAAATGTCCCTTTTACCTCTGGTAATTCTCCTTTTTCACATTCTACTTTGATATGAATATAGCCAGTTACTTTCTTATGTTTATTTTTTATAGAATACATCTTTTTCATCCTTTTATGTTCAACCTATTTGTGACTTTATATTTAAAGTACATTTCTTGCACACAGTACCTACATGGGTCATGTACTTTTATCCAGTCTGATAATTTTAATTTTTTTAAATGTTTATTTATTTTTGAGAGAGGGACAGAGACAGAGCACAAGGAAGGGAGGGGCAGAGAGAGAGACAAAGATGGGAGACACAGAATCCAAAGCAGAATCCAGGGTCTGAGCTGTCAGCACAGAGCCTGATGCAGGGCTTGAACCCATGAACCATGAGATCATGGCCTGAGCTGAAGTCAGACACTCAACCAAATGAGCCACCCAGGTACCCTTCCAGTTTGACAATTTCTGTCATTTAATTAAAGTGGTTAGCCCATTGGCATTTAATATAATTATTAATATGATTGGGTTTAAATCTACCATCTTGCTATTCATTTTCTATTTGTCCCTCCCATCTACTTTTTTCTTGTTCTATTTCTCCTTTCCTATCTACTTTTGGCTTACTAAAAAAACCTCTAAAATTCCATTCAATTTCCTATTGGTTTTATACCTCTTTTTTCATTGTGTGGCTATTCTCAGGGTCATAATAGCCTTATGATAGTTAATTTACATTAAATTCCACTTGTGCGTCATTATTTTCATATATTTTACATTCACATATATAACATTTACTACTATACGTATATAATAAGTACCACAGTACAATTTTTCCCATTATGTGGTCAGTTGACTTCTTAAAAAATTAAAAGAAAAAGGATAGTTTTTATATCTACCCAAATATTTACCATTTCCAATGTACCGAATTTTTTCCTGTAGGTTTGAATTTCCATTTAGTATTATAACACTTCAACATGCAGAACTTCCTTTAGCATTTCCTGTGATGCAGAGCTACTTGTGATGAATAAAACGTCTCTATTTCACCCTGGTTTTTGAAGGATATATTAGCTAGATACAGAATTCTGATCTGGTAGGGTTTTTTTGTTGTTGCTTCTTTTTTCAGCATTTAAGATATTGTTCCACTGTCACCTGCATTCCACTGATTGTGATGCAAAGTCAGCCCTCACTGGTACTATTGTTCCCTTGTAGTTAACGTATTTTTTCCTGCAGTTACTTAAAAAATATTTTTCTTATTTTTCAGCAGACTGCAGTATGGTCTCTTTGTAATTACCTTGTTTGGGGTTTGCTGAGTTTCTTGGATTTGTAAGTTGGCATTTTTTAATAAGAGTGGAGAAAATTCAGCCTAAAAGTAGAAACAACTTGAATATCCATCAGCTGATGAATGGATAAATAAAATGTGCTATAAACATAACAGTGGAATATTTTTTGGCAATAAAAATGAATGAAACACTGATACCTGCTGTAACATGGGTGAAATGTGAAAACATGTAAATGAGGGGTGCCTGGATGGCTCAGTCAGTTAAGCATCTGACTTCAGCTCAGGTCATGATCTCACGGTTCGTAAGTTCAAGCCCCACACTGGGCTCTGTGCTGACAGCTCAGAGCCTGGAGCCTGCTTTGGAATCTGTGACTCCCCGTCTCTCTCTGTCCCTCCCCCACTCATTCTCTGTCTCCCAAAACATAAACATTAAAAAAATATTTTAAGGAAAAAAAATAAAACATGTAGTGAACTTCCTTTCTCCTTTTTTATGGACATATTAAATATCAGAGGGCAAAAGTAGAGTCAAAGGCAAGTAGAAATATAATCAATTTCTTTAACACTCAAGTCTTGCGGAAATTGAGAGTTGTGAGAAATACCTAATGGGAGCAAATTTACGGCACTGTTTTCTCCAAATAATTCTATGGTTACTACCATTTAGAAAAACCAACCCATGAGCAGAACAATTTTTAACATCTACTGTATAAAATCTAATAGTATTTATTGGAAATGCATACGCATTAAAAGTCTCTGATGTGTTCTGCTCAATTATCAGGTCCAGTAACTACTTTCATTCCATATAGTTTTCTATACTAAGGGTTTTGTCTAATCTAAATATTATGTCCTTAATCATTCATTAATATGGACTGATATTTGGAAAGAGCTCTATTTCTGAAAAGAACTTAAGGGAAATCTTCTTATGTCTGTGTATCCTCACAGCAGTCATTAAGGCAGAGTGGGATAAATAACTATTACCTGAATTTTAGGAAGTAAAAGATGAAGGATTAAGAGGCACTGGCAAAAAACAGATACTAAGTTTTGGATTCAAACCTAAAGTTTGAGTTATGATAGTATAGTACAAAGAACCTCAAACTAGCAGTTAGAGGACATGAGTGTTAATCTTGATTCCACCACGTGGTTATCGGTGTAATTTTGAACAAGTCATCTTTACCTCTGATTATCCTTTTCCTCATCTTTACGATGGATTGAAAATACATTTGTAAAATATCTTGCCTCTTATTTCCCAAGCTTATGGTGAGGGTCAAATGATATAACATCCATGAAACTATAAAGCCTTATGCAAATATAAAGTAATAGATGCGTGTGTGTGTGTACTCAGCTACTTTCCAATATAATTTGAGTTTGATATTTGATAGTCTAATTCAACAAGCTACTCAACAACTATTTTAAGATGCTGTGGAGCCAAAGTTGAGTAAGTCATAGTCTCTAACTTGTAGGAATTCATAGTTAATAATGAGAGGACACACATTAAAAATGAATAATTATATATAAAAGAATAATATAGAGTAATAGAAGTATATACCAAATTCTTTTAGAGTCCAACAAAAAGGTAAACTATTCCTACATGAGGGCAAAGAGAAAGATATCAGAGAGGAGATAATAACTAGGCTTAAAGGAAAAGACTGAGTTGCTAGAATTTTATCCAGATACATGGGGTTCACAATAGAACACACAAAAAACCACACAAGACTTGTTTTATAACTGGCTCTGCCTTCAATAATTAAAACTAGTACTTGACCTCTTCAGATGTCTCTTACCACAACTCTAAAATGAAAAGTTTAGATAAGATAAATTCCTAAGTCCTTCCAGCTCTAAAATTATATGATTCTATGAGTCAAACTCTGGTCATTGTACAGATATGAAGAAAGAGAACTCAAGAGAGTAATAAAATGGTCACAACTATTAAAAAAAGGAGTTTTCCCATTAACTACTTTTTCTTAGAATTCAAAAGCCTGAGAATGATATTTATCTCTACCTAGAATAAGCTCTAACACAGTGAAGAGAGGAAATTGGAATGATATCAAGAGGCTGATAACTGCACAATGCATGTGGATAGCAGGTAGTTAAGCATTCAGTTTGGCAAAGACATTGCTTAGACCACTAAGGAAAGAGGCAATATGAGAAGTTACAATGTTTTTATTCCTATTTACTAAAAAACTTGGAATAAAATGTACTCTTCCATAATTTGAGGTAGTTGTTTGTTTGAAGTTTTGCCTTGTTAAGCCGCTTCATAAAAAACTATTTCTATAAAAGATTGGTTTAAGAATTATAAAGAAAGGCTTGAAAACCTAAATAAACACAACTGAATTGGTTTCAGGAATGGTATCAAAGGTGAATATTGTCAAGTAATATACTTCACCAAACATTTATTAAACCGTGTTTAAAAGTTCTCATTGTTGTAAAGCACAGTCCCAGCACTGATTTACTACCAAGACTTTAAAGAAAAAAAAATAGTAACTCTTACCCATCAATCATATTTTCAGGAGGGTGTTTTTCATCACTTGATGTAGCTAAAATCACTTCCGCCCCCTCAGAGCTCAAACACAGGTCAATTTTTCTCATCTTAAAGTATTTAATCTGCAAATAAAACAATAATAACAAAAGTAAATTCCTGATTCTCTGAACTTGATCTTAGAGAAGGAAGAGAGAGAAAGCCTGTTGCCTAGCACACAGCTTAACAACCAAGCTATTCAACAAGTGGGAGAGACTCTAATGTTTATTTACATAAGTAAACTTCTAACTTCTCCCAGGAGTAATCTGTAAATGGATTATTTCTACTACTCTAACTCCACAAACAAGACTCTGACTACTCTAACTAACATCATTTCTTTGAATCTAAAATTAAAAGTCCTCAATAATGAAATAGAAACAATTAACAAGCTAAAGTGGCATGAATTAATGGGTAAAATTTTAAAAAATTTATTCTCTAATTAGTTAACATGCATGAAGTCTTGGCTTCAATAGATTCAGTAGAATCCATAGATTCATATTTACATATAACACCCAGTGTTCATCCCAACAAGTGCCCTCCTTAATGCCCGTCACCCATTTTCTCCATCCCCATCAACCCTCAGTTTGTTCTCTGTACTTAAGAGTTTCTTATGGTTTGCCTCTCTCTCTGTTTTTAACTTATTTTTCGTACCCTTCCTCTATGATCATCTGTTAGGTTTCTCAAATTCCACATGAGTAAAATCATGTGATATTTGTCTTTCTCCAACTGACTTATTTCGCTCAGTTCCATCCACATTGTTGCAAGTGGCAAGATTTCATTCTTTTTCATCAAATTAATGGGTAAATTTTTAAAAATTATTTATATTGTTATACTTCTGAAATTTATTTTTTTAAGTTTATTTACTTATTTTGAGAGAGAGAGACAGAGAGAGTGAGTGGGGAAGTGGCAGAGAGAGAGGGAGAGGGAGAATCTCAAGCAGGCTTGCACCATCAGTGCAGAGCCCGATGTGGGGCTCAAACCCGTGAACCATGAGATCATGACGAGCTGAAACCAAGACACTTCACCGACTGAGCCACCCACACGCCCCATATTTCTGAAATTAAAAAAAAAAAAACCTGGAACATATAAGCAGATGTTTTTGTGACTGTTTACCCATATGTTTACCAGTTGAAAAGAAGAAACTATATTATTCACATCTTAAAAGGTATCTTACCATCATTATTTTTTGGAACAGAATGTAAAATAAGAGAGAAGATAAGCTTTTGCTTATTTTTAAATTCTTTTTTTTTTTTTTAATGTTTTATTTATTTCTAGGAGAGAGAGAGCGAGCGAGAAAGAGACAGCGTGAGCAGGGGAGGGTCAGAGAGAGAGGGAGTCACAGACTGAAACAGGCTCCAGGCTCTGAGCTGGCAGTCAGCACAGAGCCCGACGCGGGGCTCGAACCCACGAACCGCGAGATCATGACCTGAGCGAAAGTCGGACGCTTAACCGACTAAGCCACCCAGGCGCCCCTGCTTATTTTTAAATTCTAAGTCAGTCACTTAGGTCATAGATTCCAAGATATTTCTATCGTATGGTAATATTTTAAGTTTAATGAAAGTATCCTGGAAAGGTATCATTGAGCTCTTCTATGGACTCTGGTGGATAAGACAGAAGAAGACAAGAAAAGATTCTATCAGATCTTACTCACCTTCCTCCTCGATCTGGTGGTGATAGGGCACAAACCAATGTGTAGATGCAAAGTGACTATGAAGCTGAATGTATAAAGAATTTAAAGACAAAGAGTGTTTGGAAAAAGGAGAAGAGCTTCCAATTCCCTTCATATCCTGGCCTCAGACTAATTTTTTTTTTAAATGAAACTATTTCAAATAAGCAATCAACAAATTACAGAGAATATCACATATGTTAAATAACTATGTATCCACTGTCCAGATTTAATAAATGTTAACATTTTTGCCCTCTTCCTTCCTTGCCCAGAGGTAACAGCTATTCTGAAGTTGATAAATATGCCTCCTTACTATATTTTTATACTTTTACCATACATGTATCCTTAAATGATATGTATTGCTCTTTCAAAACTTAGATGCTTTCTCAGTATATATATATCCTTATGCTACTTGCTTTTTTTCATTCAAGGTTTTAATCATGTCAATATACATAAATCTACTTTATTCACTTCAACTGCTGTCAAGCCTTTCTCCATGTCTCTAATGATATATATTTACATAAGTTTCCAATTTTTTGCTATTATAAACAAATTTGAAATGCATATCTTTGTTTATGTGTCCTTAGCACATGTGGGGGAAAGTCTTTATGATAAAAGAGTCTCTTCGCAGAAGTAAAATGGCAGAAACTAAGAATCAGCATATCTTCAAGTCCATAATTGATCAACTTTATCTCTCAGTTTTAACAATTTACATTACCATCAGCAGTATGTGAGACTTTCTGCTTCCTCATATTCTCACCAACTTGGTATTGTTAGGTATTTTGGCTTTAGCCAATCTCATCGGTGTGAAATAGTATCTCAATAAGGTTATAATTCATATTTCTATTATTAGTGAGGTTGAACACTGTTTCATGTGATCAAGAGCCATTCAGGCCTCCTTCTGTTATTTGCTTTTCCTTATCCTTTGTTCATTTTTCTATTGTGTTGCTTTTTAAAACTTTTTGTCCTTTGCTCTTTGACTTATGGGGATTTTTAAAATAAAATATTCTGGATACAAATCCTTTGTTATATTTGCTGTAAATATCATCTACTCTGTAGCTTGATTTTTCTTTTTACTTTGTTTTTTTTTGTGTGTGTGTGTGCAAGAGTTTCCCTACCCCCACACAAAATTTTTTTAAATTACTGAACTATAACATATATACAGAAGAGAATGAGAATCAGATGTAGAGCAATAAATTTTCACAAAGTTAACACACCCAGGTAACCACCATCCAGGTGAAGAAACAGAATATTACCAGCACTTGAGAAGCCCTCTGCATGCCCCTTCCCAATCATTACCCTCCCCACCTTCCCAAGGTAAGTATGGTCCTTATTTCTTACATTAATTTTGCCTGAAATTTATACACATAGAATCATACAGTTTGTACTCATTTGTATCTGGCTTCTTTCATCATTACATTTTTGAGACTTCGCCATATTATTGTGTCACAGAGCTGAAGTGCAACTAACTAAAGCTGCAATCCAGCCCCAACACAGCACAACCCCTAATAATATCAAAGAAATCATCCCTAAGTGGAGCTTCACAGGGAACTGGATATGAACTGAAAAGCAAAGAAAGATTTCTGTGACCTTGGGTACTTAGATCCCAAAGCCCTGATGGAGGGAACTGATCTCACTCCTAAGTACCTGAAATTAGAGGTAAATTGAAACTATTTATTTTTTTAACTTTATTTATTTTTAGACAGAGACAGTGTGAGCAAGGGAAGAGCAGAGAGAGGGAGAGATAGAGAATCCCAAGCAGGTTCTGCAGTGTCAGCACAGAGCCTGATGAGGGGCTTAAACTCATGAAATTGTGAGATCACGACCTGAGCCAAAACTGAAAGTCAGATGCTTACCCAGCTGAGCCACCCAGGCGCCCCTATAAACTGGAACTATTTAAATAAAACTACAACTCAGTCCAATCCCAAGGTGGACTGAAATGATCTGCCCCTTATCCTGGCTGCTGGGCAAAGAAAATGGTCTTCTCTCTGGGAAAAGGCATTATCTACTTCAGGGTCTATTGTTCTTTTACACACACACTAAAGAGGTGCTTGGGTGGCTCAGTTGGTTAAGCATCCAACTTTGGCTCAGGTCATGATCTCATGGTGTGTAGGTTCGAGTCCCACGTTGGGCTCTGTGCTGACAGCTAGTTTGGAGCCTGGAGCCTATTTCAGATTCTGTATCTCCCTCTCTCTCTGACCCTTCCCTGATCATGCTGTCTCTCTCTCTCAGAAATAAATAAAACATTAAAAAAAATTTAAACATACACCCAATAGGGGCGCCTGGGTGGCTCAGTCAGTTAAGTGGCTGACATCAGCTCTGGTCATGATCTCACAGTTCATGAGTTTGAGCCCCATGTTAGGCTCTGTGCTAACAGCTCAAAACCTGGAGCCCGCTTCAGATTCTGTGTATCACTCTGTCTCTGCCCCTCCCCTGCTTGTGCTTATCTCTCTCACTCTCAAAAATAAATAATAAAACATTTTTAAAAAATAAATAAATAAACACACCACCCAATATACAAAACCATTTCAGCCAATCTATAGATGACCCACCCAAGTTCTGGAATTACCAAAGATAGCTATTATAAATTTGTTAAATAATTTAGTGAAAAGATGGATAAAATGGGTACATAGAAAGGAACTTTAGCAGAGAAATGGAAACTCTAAAGAAGAACAAAATGAAAATTCCAGAACTGAAAAGTACAGTGTCTCATATAAAGAATTCATTAGATGGACTTAGCAACAGATTGGATCCCCAACATAAGAATGGGTCAGTGAACTTAAAGATAGGTCAACAGAAATGATCCAAAATGAAATACAGAGAAAAAATGAAAGTAACAGAACAGAGCATCAGATAACTGTGAGACACTATCCAACTATTCTGAAATACATGTAACTGGAGTCCCAGGAGAGGAAAAACAAAATAGTATAGAAGAAAAATCTGAGAAGATATAGCTGAAAATTTTCCAAAACCTATAAAAGTCATAAATCCCAGAACCAAGAAGTTCTTGAATCCTAAGTTGGGTAAACACAACAAAGAAAACCCCACCTAGCTGCATCTTAGTTAATGGCTGAAAATGAAAGAAAAGATAAAAAAGTAACAGTACCCAAAGCAAAAAAAAAAAACAAAAAACAACAACAACAAAAACCACATTTGGGAGAACAAGAATAAAAGTTGACTTCTCATCAGAAACAACAGAAACCAAAAGACAGGGGCGCCTGGGTGGCTTAGTCGGTTAAGCGTCCGACTTTCGCTTAGGTCATGATCTCGCGGTTTGTGGGTTCAAGCCCCGCGTCGGGCTCTGTGCTGACTGCCAGATCTGAGCCTGGAGCCTATTTCGGAGTCTGTGTCTCCCTCTCTCTCTGACCCTCCCCTGCTCACGCTGTCTCTCTCTCTCTCTCCTAGAAATAAATAAAAATATTAAAAAAAAAAAGAAACCAAGACAATGAAATGACATCTTTAAAGTCCTAACAGACAAAATATAAAATTCTATATCCAGCAAAAATATCCTTCAAAAGTGAAGGCAAAATAAAGACACTTTCAGGCAAACAAAAGCTGAAAGAATTTATCAGTAGACCTACGCGATAAAAAAACATTAAAGGAAGTGCTGCAGGCCGAAGGGAAAAGATTCCAGGTTGAATCCTGGATATGTGGGAAGGAAAAGCATGGAAAATAGTATATATATATTGCTAACTTAGAAGACTATTTAAAAACTTTCTTTAGAAGACTTGACAATTTTAAAAATAGCAATGAATGACAGGGATTTAATAGATATAGAAATAATAAATACAATAATAATATAAAAGGCAAAAGGAGGATAAATGAGACTATTCTTTGTAGAGTCCTTGTCAAGTTCTTATGTTGAGCATTAAGTGATATACTATTAATTCGAAGTAGATTAGGACGTTAAGGATGCATGTTGTAATCCCAGGATTAGAATAAATTCATCACTAAAAGCCACAAAACAAAAAGTTACAGGAAGAAGGCCAATAGAAAAGAAAAAAATGGGATTTTACAAAAATATCTGTTTAATCTGAAAGAAAGCCAAAAAGAAGAATCAGTAGATAGAAAATAAATGGCAAGAAGATAGTTTTAAACACAAATACATTGATGATTCCATTTTATTTATTTTATTTTATTTTTTTAATGGTTTATTTCTTTTTGAGACACAGAGAGACAGAAGACGAGTGGGGGAGGGACAGAGAGAGAGGGGGAGACACAGAATCTGAAACAGGCTCCAGACACTGAGCTGCCAGCACAGAACCTGATGCGGGGCTTGAACCCATGAACTGTGAGATCATGACCTGAGCAAAGTCGGATGCGTAACCAACTGAGCCACCCAGGTGCCCCTGATTATTCCATTTTAAATGTTAATAAACTAAACACTACATTATTGGACTGAATTTTTAAAAACCCAATAGATGGGGCACCTGGGTGGCTCAGTTGGTTGAGTGTCTGACTTTGGCTCAGGTCATGATCTTGGTTCATGAGTTTGAGCCCTGCACTGGGGCTACATTGGGGCTGCTCTCAGTCAGCCCGCTTTGGATACTCTGTTCCCACCCCCTCTCAAAAACAAACAAGCAAACAAAAACAGTTAGATACTCTTTTCAGTAGATCCTTTAAATATAATAGGTACCCTTTTCAGAATACCTTCTAAATATAAGGTTAGACAGAAAGTAGGATAGAATAATAAGTCTTAATATCTTAAGTCTTCTACTTAACTTTCAAAACTGGCTTGGTTCTGTGCTTTGTACCTTTATTATCAGAAAGATTTTTAAACTACAGAAAAAATCTTTTGAGATGTTGACTGTAATTCCATTCCATTTATAGATTAATTTAGAGAGAATATCATGTTGGGGTTTTTAAAAAAATTTTTTTAATGTTTTATTTATTTCTAGGAGAGAGAGAGACAGAGAGAGAGAGAGACAGCGTGAGCAGGGGAGGGTCAGAGAGAGAGAGAGTCACAGACTCTGAAACAGGCTCCAGGCTCTGAGCTGGCAGTCAGCACAGAGTCCGACGCAGGGCTCGAACCCACGAACCGCGAGATCATGACCTAAGCGAAAGTCGGACGCGTAACCGACTAAGCCACCCAGGCGCCCCGAGAGAATATCATGTTTATGAGTCTTCAAATCCATGGATCCAGCATATCTCTTCATTTAAGACTTCTTAGGTCCTGAAATTGTTCTCTACTTTTCCCTACACGTACCTTCACCTATTTTGTCAGGTTTATTTTCAGATGTGTTATTGTTTCTATTGCTATTGTAAACGGGATTTTTATAAAAGCAACATTGTTTTAAAAAAATCTTATTCTTTACCATACAAAGAATATTTCTAAGATTTCATCATTAAATGTGATGCTCACTGACAGTTTTTTGTTGGACGCTGTTCTTTGGGTTATAGAAATTTCCTTTGCTTTTTAGTTTGTTAGTTTCCATAAATAAACATTGAATGTTATCAAACGCTCTTCTAACATTTACTAAGATGATCATGCAGACTTTTCTGCAAATTGATAATGTGATAAATTAAATCAAGGCTTTCTAACGTTACAGTATCCCCAGTTCCTAGCATAAACTCTACCTACATGCCAAGCTAGATTACCATTTTTATCCATAGTTGGATTCAGTTCGCTAATATTTTATTTAGCATTTTTACAGATCTATTTCTAGGTGAGACTGGCTTACAGTTTTCCTTTGTTATTCAGTTCCTATCTGGTTTTAAAATCAACACTGTACTCCCAACATAAACAAGTTGGAGCGCTTCCCTTTTGTCTAGTTATTGGAGCAATCTGTGTAAAACAGAGCTTATTTGATCCTGTAAGCCTGCTAAAATCTTTCTAGGCACATTTTTTGTTTTTACTATTTCAAATTCAATTGTTCTCTTCAGGCTTTCCACACTATCTTGAGTCAATTCTGAAATTTCTATTTTGTAGAAATATTATCTATTTCTTCTTGTTTTTATATTTATTGGCATAAAGTTCATTTTTATTGTAATTTAAAAATCTAGTATCATAGGGGCTCCTGGGTGGCTCAGTTGGTTAGGCGTCTGACTTCAGCTCAGGTCATGATTTCACAACTATGGGTTCGAGCCCCATGTCAGGGTCTGTGCTAACAGCTCAGAGCCTGGAGGCTGCTTCGGATTCTGTCTCTCTCTCTCTACCTCTCCCCTGCTCATGCTCTGTCTCAAAAATAAATAAACATTAAAAAAATTTAAAAATCTAGTATTATAGAGTTGAAAGCCATGGTGAGATTGGTCAAGAAAAAAGGAATGTGTTCTAACATTTTCTATCTGTGCCTCTTTCCTTGGCTTTTTTCTTGCATTTAATACTATCGATACCAGAGAACTAGTGTCAGATGAACACTATTAAGCACTTAGTTTGAAGGAAGATGATAAATTCCTAGAAATACAGATCAATGAATTTGGGTGTTAATTTTCAACAAAATTCTAAAATTAGTAAATTTCAGTATTGAAATGAGAGCCTTGAAAATATAAACAAGAGAGTAGTACAATAGGAAAGAGAGAGAACATTAGTTCACAAAGATTATACCAAACCTAAACATTTCTTGTTTGTTTCAGAGTTACTACCAATTATGGACATGTTCTGAACATTTCAACAAAACTTCAGACAAAGCCTCTCAAGATACCATATGGATCAGAAATGTGGGGTTGGGTGACAGACAGTCCTTTAGGTAGATATTTATAACTCTTTGAATGGCTATGCTCAAAGAATGATGATTAATGGAACAGAATGAACTATGAAAGAACTCTGTCTTTATGCCATTTAACATTTTTATTAATTAAAGATGGAAAAAGTATGCTTATCAATTTTGCAGATGACACAAAGCTCGAATGTCAGCTAATATGCTGGATGACAGAATTAGCACACAAAAAAATGTGAGCAAGGTAGAAAGATGGGATATGATGAATAATACATTTAATAAGGATAACAATAAAGGCCCATACTCAGACTTAAAAAATCAATCACAGAAGGACTGGTCTAGATTGGGGTTGGCAAACTACTGCCTATGAACCAAATCTAGCTTGCCCTCTGCTTTTGTATGGCCTATCAGCTGAGAATGCTTTTTATTTTTAATTACTTTTTTAAATTAAAATAATATTTTGTGATACATGAAAATTATATGAAACTCATACTTCAGTATCCATGAATAGTTTCATCGGAATATGGTCATGGTACACTGTCTATGGCTACTTTTGTGTTCTAGTGACATAGTAGCAATCATAGAGAATATAAGGCTCATAAAGTTGAAAATAATTATTATGTAGCCCTTTCCAGAAAAAGTTTGTCGACCATTGATCTAGATGTGTAAAACGTATAGGTTTGGTTCATTATGAAGTCACACTCTAAGGCAAGAGTGTGCGTATCAGCCCCCAAAAAGATAAAGGATACTATCTTAGATTCTATTAGTAGAGGTAAGGAAGAACTATATCCATCAAAATTTTTGAATACCAACTAAGGACAAGGAATTGTGCTTGCAAAGATGACTACAACCTAAGACAAAGACGGTGACTAAGACTTGGTTCTTGTCTTCAAGCTCAGAGTCAAGGAAGAGGGACAAGCAGGCAAAAAATACTATAATATGTTATGCGTAATAGTGTGATCTACATCCAGAAAAGTGTTCAGTTCGTAGGACACTGTCAGCCTTGATATTGTCAGAGGAAAACAAAAAGTTCATAATGATCTATGAATTATCACATGGAGAAAATTGGAAGAATTAGTAAACGTTTCAAAAGAGAGACTGGAGAGAAATGTGATTAATATCACAAGTGTTCAAAGATGAAAAAAAGGATTCGAATTTTTCTTTTTCAGCTCCAAGAGGGAGAACTGCTTTGCGACATAGTCTAAACTCCAGCCCGGGACACCTTACTCTAAATACACAGGTGTTCCCTCAGTGGCTCAGTTTACTAAAGGGGATGCATTCTGTGGTGCCATCCTCTGCATTTTTTAAGGTCCCTGACCCTGGACTTCCCTGATGCCTTATTCTGTACTCTAAATCCAAGGCCACTTAGCCACCCTTTCATCTCTAGTTCATGTGCCATTTCTCGTCCTTCTCTGTGAAAACCTAGAAGGATCAAGTTCGCGGTGTCCCTGACTTGGTACTCTCAGAGGCCTAGGCCTTGGGCTTGGTATCCCTAGAAAGGCAAATCAGTTCTGACACTACCTCCTCGCCTCCATCCCAAACCCTTCTCGGTCCGAGGCCATTTCAGGACCTCCGAGGGTCCTACTAAACACTCAGGCCTGATCGCTCCACTCCAAATTATATAAAATATATTAACTGAACCCACATCCTACATCAACTATAATTCATAATCTATGGCTTATGTACCAGTTGAGAGATTACTTATTGTGGTAGACTTATTAATTTCGATTTGCAGTTGTTTTTCCCTTTTGAGAGTGAAAACATTATTTCGGGGTTCAAAAAAGTTCGTGGACTGCCACTGGTGACTGCGTCAGACTTCCCCCATCCCGGTCCCCTCACGAGCCGCCTCAGCGCCCNGGCCCTCTGCCCAGCCCCGCGGGGCGCGCGCAGATCCGGACTCCCGGCTCTTCCCTCCTACCAGCCCACGAGCCCCGCCCCACGTAGTCCGACCCGGCCCTAAGCTCCGCTCTCCGTGCGCGCTCCCGTCTCGACTCTCGGTTCTTTGCCCCACCTCTCCAGTAGGCCCCGCCTCCGGGCTCTCCCTTACTTTGAGGCTAAACTACGTAGCCCCACCCTAGGGCCTTTCCCCAAGCTGGTGCCCGAGCCCGCGCCGCCTACCCCCCCCAAACCATATCAATCCCAGGGGCTTGTAGGACCCAGGGGACGGCCCTTACGTGGGTACGCACGCGCAGTCCCCCACCTCTCCCGGCCCCTGGCCCTCCACCCTCAGNTCAGTTTGGGCGGGCTCGGGGAGGGGCATGCGTGGGAATTGAGGGAGGAGTGGAGAACTGCGGTACTGGGGAAGGGGAAAACGAAGTGGTATTTGAGGATTATAAGAAGGAAAGGATCCAGGATTAGAATAGAAGGGGTGGGGTCTTGGGGGTAGGGGAGAAAAGTTGGGGCTCTGGATTGTGAAGTTGGGCGTTGTGAGGCGTGAGGGAAGGGGATTTTGAAGGTTATCGACAGACCAGAAAAGGGATGGAGAGATCGGCGTCCTAGGAGAGGGAATCCCAGAGAGTGGGAGGAAGGGAAGAATACTTGGTGAAGGACAGGGGAATCGATGGGGTGAACAGTGTGGGGAAAGAAGGAGAGGCAGGTGGAGGTGGAATTGGGTGTTTGGGATCCAGAACTTCATTTCCGAAGGGCCATGGAAGGATTGGAAGGGCCTGAGGTGTGAGGGTCAGGGCAGGGATGCTGGGAGTGGATGAAAGGAGTGAGGTGAGGATTTGGGTCGTAGAGGTTGGGTTGTGTGTGAATAGCTGTCGAGTGGGCAGGTAGAACTGCTGTAAGAGTGTCAGGATGTAGCTTGCTCCTGGAGGGACGTAGGGAGCGAGCTGGGTGTGGGGTGACCCTCTGGAGCTTGCGGGAGGAAAGTGTACGGGTGAGAAGGAGGAGAGGAAAGTGCCCTCTTTGGGGAGGGAAAATGAGAGGAGGTGAAAATTGAATAATGGTGGTGACACAGAACAATGCAGGTAAGCCTGTTAGTTGCTTATTGGTGGTTTGGAACTAGTTTCTGTTGAAATTTTTGTGTGGAAATTTTCTCAAGAATACTGCATTTTCAAATAGACCAAGGATGTCTGCAGCCTTGGGATGAAGGCCATGGGTTGACAGATGTTTTACTGGTGTGTGGATGTGGGTAATTTCTGCCCTGGCAGAGGGAGGAAGGGAGGCCTCAGTGTAGCTCTGCCCTGGCTCTGTTCCCACCAGTCCTTTCCTCAGATGTCCACTTTTTTTTTTTAAATCTCCTCACTGCCCACCCCACCCCCCAAGCTTAAGCCAGTGAATACCAGAAGGATCAAACAGGTGGGTGAGCTTAATTTTTAACATCTTCTTTTAATCCTTAAGGCTGATGTCATATTTTTATTCTTGAGAAACAGCGTCATGCAGTGGAAAGAGCTTGAGCTTTGGAGTAATACAGACTTGAGATTGAATTCTGGCTCTGCTATTTACTAGCTCTGTTCCCTAAGTAAGTTACTTTATTTCTCTGAGCCTCTTTACGGGTTAAATGGCAATTCTGATCTCAAAGGATTGTTGAGGGTTACATGAGACCACTTAATAGAGTACCTAGCACAGTTCTTGGCCAGCTGGTAGGTGCTTCATAAATGGTCGCTATCACACCCATCATCACCATCATCAGGGGTTGTTACTTGACCTACTAAAATTAAGGAAGGTTTTTCCTTCAAATTAGAGAGCCATAGACTCAGCTCACATTTTTTATCCTGTGGCCTCTCTGATTCCTTCCCTCCAGTCCAGTTGACTGGGATGGTCCTGCTTTTTGCTTGGTAAACTGGCTTCAAGTTCTAAAAAGCTGTCATGTTTAGTTATCAGTTATTTTTGGGGTTTGCCTCTTATTTAAAGAGGCTGTAAAGAACTGAGTTCTCAATGTAGCAAAGTTACATTTTTTTCATTTGATGACATATGCTTTGTGATAACTTTGGCTCATTTGTGGTGCCCAAATAGTAGAACGCTGTCGTAATATTTATCTTTCTCTAAAGTTTGTTTATTTTGAAAGAGAGTGACTGAGTAATGGAGGGCCAGAGAGAAAGAGGGAGAGAGACAGAACCCAAGCAGGCTCTGAGCTGTCAGCACAGAGCCCAACATGGGCCTCGAACTCGTGAACCGTGAGATCATGACTTGAGCCATAATCAAGAGTCGGATGCTTAATTGACTAAGTCATCCAGGTGCCCCATAATATTTTTCTATGAGGTTGTATGGTTTACAAAACTGCCTCTCTGGAGACCAGCTGGGAGACCATCAAAGTGCTCTGTGACTCTGTTAATCTAATATTAGACATAGTCAATACAGATCTCAACTAGGCATTCTTACGGATACTAATTATTTTAATTTTTCAGTTCATGTGGGATTTCTGCTATGGTGTACAATAGGCCTTGTTGCTTGAGGGCCCATTTATAATAGACCACCGTGTATAATAGCCAGGCATAAGCAAAGCCAAGTACAAAAGCTGTGTAGAATTCTCTTGTCTTTATGGTTCTTAACCTTAAAAGGTTTAAACATTAATTCTTAGCTCATTCCATAGTACCTCAGAGTCTCCGGATGCTTCTTATTGGGAGAGTACAAGATGCACAGAGTTAGTAGTAGAAATCAAAGGTTACCTGGACTTCCTGAACCAAGGTTAGTTACTCAGGTACTGTCATTGAAGCGCAGAGGAGCCTCGGGGCTTCTGGACAGGTAATGTAGGTTTACTTTTCAGGAAGTACTGGATTTTTTTTCATCATTTAGAAAGATAACTAGCATTTGATAAGTAATAGAGGCAAAATATAGCCAGAACTGTGTCCTTTTTGAAAGTGACCCATGCAAAGAGAAGCTGCCAGGATCTGGAGCAGCCTCGGTTAGCATCCTTACCCTGATCCCAAGCTGCTTGTGCCCTCTGCTGGATGGAATCAGACTTTTCTCATTTTCACTCGAAGTGGGCATTCATCCATTTGTCCATTTGACTCCAAAGTTTTTGGAACACACTACTGAGGTGAGAGTTAGGGTAGTACAGATGGGCACAGCCTGTTTCATTGTCAGGGCGCTTACTGATTAATTATAATATGTTATCTTCCATAGAATTTGCCTTTCTGTTATTACAAAATCAAGTCATTCCTTTTTAGGGCCATACCTGGTGACTAATTTCTGATCCATAGGTAGAGTAGGACTCTGAATGTCCAAATCCAGGGATAAAGACCGATGGGCTCTGCTTTATCTCCTCATCTTCAAGATTAAGGTTTGTGAGGTTGAAGGGGCTGAATGCTTACCTCTACAGGATGAAAAGCTTAGAATACGTGAGGCATCTCCTTAGCAGCAGGCACTGAATACTGGCAAGAGTATGGATTATAAGACCTGGCACACTGACAGGAATTTTTTTTTCTGGGTTTTAGATTTTTTTTCCCCTGGTAGTACCAGTAGCAGTATACTCCCATTGACTGCTTTGCTTCTGCCACCTGCAGAAGGGTCTGGCAAGTGGGGGAGGAGCCTGCAGCTGTTGCCTAGAAGAGGAGCTGGCTCCTAGCAACAGTATCAGCAGGCCCTGCAGCTCAGTGCACTGAGTCCGTCCCTTTGAGATCTCACCCTTCCTTTCATCAGTTCAGCAAGTATCTGTTGAGGGCTTACTCAGTACTAGGCGCTGTGTTGGGCCTAGGAAAAAGAGGAATCCACTAAGTGCCTTGCCTTCAAAGAGGTCCTAGCTCTGAGAACATTAGCAAGTAAGCAGATGTAGTACACAGTGCTAAGTGCTGTGCATAGAGGAGACACTGGTGCTCTGGCAGAATCAGACAGGCACGCACTGGAGCAGGGCTTAGTGAAGATTTCCCAGGAGAGCAGTGGTGGCTGAGCTCAGTAGTGAAGAGTAAGGATTAACAAGGTCAGAAGAGCAAAGGATGTTCCAACCAAAGGGAGTAGAATGGGCACAGACCAGTGGGACAAGAGAGCACAGCCAACTTACCTGGGTCCTATGGCCTGGCTGAAGAGTAGGGCATAAGAAGATGGGCAGGAAAGGGTGAGGCTTTCAGGCTACGCAGGGCGCTTCTTTCTGATGTGCTTTTATACACATAATTACCCTCTGGAGAAACATGGATCACACTGATGCCCACAGGCAGGATCGCTGTTGGATCTCCAGAGACTCAGCATTTTTGATCACTGACTTGATTGTTTGCTGACACTTTTACGTGGCATCAGAGCTCCATCCCAGGCCTGCACGGATGCAGAAGATGCTGGGTTAGCTCACTTTAAAAGTCAGAGTCTTTTATTTGTTTTAGAGAGAGAGAGAGTCTTAAGCAAGCTCCATGCACGGTGTGAAGCCGGATGCAGGGCTTGATCCCATGACCCTGGGATCATGACATGAGGTGAAATCAAAAGTCTGCCGCTTAGCTTAACCAGCTGAGCTACCCATGCACCGAGAGAGTCTTTTAAATATAATGACAGCTATTTGACATACATGAAATTTTTTATCCCTCTTTAAGTTGTTGTGGAAATAATCAAATATTTTCATTTAACATAGCAATTTCTCGTGTATTTTTTGAATCTTACAGTTTCTCAGGAAAACAAATATTCCGATTGGTGCTCAAGCACAAAATGTCACCCAGAAGATTGCATGAATGCCCACTGTTTTGGTATTTTGCCTTAGCTCAAAAGTATCCTAATAGAGCCTTAAGAGCTAATGATGTTTCCAAGGAGTAGAATAGTTGT
>NW_027532591.1:6158377-6173097 GCF_008692635.1 Crocuta crocuta
CTTAAAAGTTAAATTGTTTTCCCAGGTGTTAAAAAGTTTTTTTTTTTTTTTTTTTTTTTTAGTTCTTGTGATGGAGGTCTTTCTTTGTAGATCCAAAAACTCTATTGCTCATGGTCTATGTAAGGCTGAGCAAATAAGTAACCTTTAGTTCCACAAATATCTGCCCAGAGATTGTTATATGCCAGAGCACTGTGTTAGGGAGTCTAGATGAATTAAACATGGCCCCTCTCCTCAAGGAGCTCGAACCAGTGGAACACAGGCCCAGAAATAAATCAGTACCAGAACACTGAGTAAACAAAGATGTGGAAGGTGCCAGGGTAGCAAGGGAATTGTTAGTTTCTGGTCTTTGTTTTGTGTATAAATATATTTTTAAAAACAGAAATAGTAAAATCCTTATGAACTGTTTGTAACTTGCAAATCAGTAACAAATTTAGGATTTTAATGACTGCATACATTCCATGGTAGGAATGTATCATAACTTACTTAGTAACACCCCTGTTGTTGGACATTTAGGTTGTTTCCAGTTGTTTTGCTATTATCGACTGAGCTGCCATGACTTTCCTTAGTGACTGCGTGCTTCAGTAACTTCCTCAGGGTGGATTGTAGAGATAAGATTTGAGCTGGCTTTTGAAAGACAAGTAGGAGTGCACCAGGTACAAAGAAAAAGGGGGAAAGTAGGAAACAGCATTCCAGGTAGTGGCAATAGAGGCAACCTTCCCTGCCAGAGTTCATAGGCAACTGGTAAGCTTTGTTTCCTCAAAATAACCACAGGGCCTTCCTGGTAGGCTCATAAAGCTCCGGGCACAGCCATATGAAGTTATATGTTACAAATGGCATTTTAATTGGATTTGCTTCCTTTGTGCCTTGCTTTTACAGTTGCAACCAAGGCAATGTCTTACTACCTCAACTCAGAAAATCACCTGGACCCAGGACCCATCTATGTACGAGAAAATGGTCAGCTACACATGGTCAATCTGGCCTTGGATGGTGTCAGGAGTAGCCTGCAGAAACCAAGGCCTTTCAGACTGTTTCCCAAAGGCTTCTCTGTGGAGCTTTGCATGAACAGGGAAGATGATACTGCACAGAAAGAGAAGACTGATCATTTCATCTTCACATACACCCGGGAGGGGAATCTTCGGTACTCTGCCAAATCTCTCTTCAGCCTCGTCCTGGGCTTTATCTCCGACAATGTTGATCATATTGATTCCCTTATTGGCTTTCCTGAGCAGATTGCTGAAAAGCTGTTCTCTGCTGCAGAAGCCAGACAGAAATTCACAGAACCAGGTGCGGGGCTGAGGGCTTTACAGAAATTCACTGAGGCCTATGGAAGTCTGGTGCTTTGTTCCCTATGTTTGAGAAACAGGTGGGTGTTCTGATTGGAATATCGAGTATTTTATTGGGCGTGTTAATTCTGTCTAGTTCTCAGGCTTCCTCCATCAAATAGCAGTTCAGTTTAAAACTTCCAAACACCAGGTGGCAGACCATTTTGAGAAAAATCACTGTCTTTCTAGCTCCCCACCCTCACCAGAAAACACTTAGCTTTATTTTGAAACCACTTTGCTACTACTTGACTGCCACCACTCTTCCATTCATTAAAAAAATAACTCATCTACCAACTTTTTCCCCCCAACTTTTCTAATATGAGAAAATAGAAAAGACAATGTGATCTGCCAAATATCTCTTGGTATGCTCTTGGGGATGTGAAGATTAGTAACCAAAGTTCTGGGCTCTGTTCCAGTTCTCAGACCTTTAGCTATTGAACATTAGATAAAAAGCAACTTTCAAATAGTGAGTAAAATTTCAAGTATCCTAAAGTTTGGAAATTTTCAAATAAGGTCTGTTCACCTTAAAAATAGAAACTACCAATTATTTTACCAGCAGAAGATGGGCTTATTTAGGAATAAAAGAGAATTGCAATCTGGGACAAATAAGCTATGGCAAAACCATAGGCAAGTCCAGGAGAACAAAGGAGAGGCATACTTTTTTTTTTTAGTTTATTTATTTTGAGAGACAGTGAGCAGAGAGAATTCCAAGCAGGCTCCACCCTGTCAGTGCAGAGTGTGACACAGGGCTCAAACTCACGAACCATGAGATCATGACCTGAGCTGAAATCAAGACTCAGAAGCTCAACTGAATGAGCCACCCAGGTGTCCAAAGGGATACTCTTTTAAGGAGAAAAGAAGGAAGGTGGGAAGGTTATGAACTAAAAGTCCATTGGAGTAAGCTAGGAGTTCAAAGTGTGGTGGCTTTTCATTGGTGAAGCTATTGTGGGGGGTGCGGATGATGAAGAAAATAGTTTCTTCATTGGCTGGGAGTAGTAGAATAGGGTTTATGTGAAAGGTCAAGTCCATTTAAGGTCAAACCTGGCTCTTACTGTTGGGTCCACTGTTGACTACTAGTGGTAGGACTTAAGAGCTCCCCCTGCTGAAAACTCCCTACTTCATTTTAGTGAGGCTTCCCGTGACTCATTTTCACAGGTCCCAACAGCAACCCTTGTCACTTGCCTTTGCTCGGGTGCTTTTATGGATTCATTTAATGGTTTTATTTCATCGTCACATAAAATGAGCATTTATTAATTAAAAAAAACTTTTAAAATGCTCATGGAAAATTCAGACACCAACACAAAAAGATATAAAGTGAAACATAGCCTCCCTCCCATTTTTACCTCCTATCTTTCCAGAAGCAGCTACAGTTCACAATTTTTTATGTCATTCCAGAGATATCTCATACACGTACGTGCTCTCCCCTTTGTCATACAAGTGGCAGCATAGCTTTCACTGTTACACACTTTGCTTTCTTTATGGATTTTGAAAATATCTGCCATCAACACCTGTAGATTTAAAAAATAACTGTAGTGTGCCACAGTGTGAACTTTTCTTGTGATTGGTAAATGTGAAAGGTAGCTTACTATTAAGATGCACCATCAGTATAACCATTAAAACAAGGCTAAGAAAAGAGCATGTAGGAAGAGAAAGTCATACCAGAAAGCATAAGCTAAACTCATATGCTTACAAAAACAAAAAAGAAGCAGTCTTTATTTAATTGGCTCACAGAATTAATGGTTTCACCCCAGTCCAAACATTGTACTATAAAAAGACAAGGCCTAAACACATGCAGATGAGAGTGGAGCTGCGGACTTAGGAACTGAGCAGGCACATTGTAAAAGCTCTGTCTCTGTGCTGTGGTCAGTCAAAGCCGAGCCTGGGACTGGTGCCAGCAGAAAAAAGAATTACCTTGCCCAAATGAAAAAGCCAAGCAATACTTCACTGTAGCTCATGTATTGAAAATACATTTTATTCCTTCATGTTTTGTTCCAAGTTATTTATGCTCGTTGTGGAAAAATTAGAACAATGAAAAATAAATTTATGATAGATACCTTGTCTTCAAATTATTTTATAAAGGTGGTGCATATTTGGGAAATACATAAAGCTATAATTTTAAGAAATTCATAATGCCACTATATGTGGTGATCATTTTCAAATATACATTTGGAAATATACTCTAACTTGTATTCTGTTTTTTCCTCCGCCTACCATTATAGCTAACATATTATGATACCAAAAATACTTTTTATCTGTTTGTGATGTCTGTATACCCTTCTGGTGGTCAGACTGGATGAAAGTAGCACTTTAATTCATATTTGATGAGCACAAAAATTAGTAGCATTTCTGGAAAGTAACTTGGCAACATGTGTCAAGAGTCTTAACAATTTCCTCACCATTTGTGTGGCTCATTCCATTTATTGGGAATCCTAATTTTTAATGTAATAATCAGATACAGGAACAAATATTTTTATATAAAGGTGTTCATTATAACACTGTAATAATGAAAACCTGAAAGTTGAGTATCCAGCAATAGAAAATTAGTTAAGGTAATTACAATACATTCATACACTAAAGTATTATGTAACTATTAAGATTATATTCAGAGGTCGTTTAAAATGGTGTGAAATGTTCATATATACTACATCTAAAAGGTTTAAAATTACATATATCATGTGATCCAATTTTTAAAAACAGGAATTTTTATATGTATTGCATATAGAGAAAGAAAAACTTTCTAAAATATACACTAGATAGTGAGATTGCAATTGGTGTTAATTTTCTTTATAATTTTTCAAATTATCTTAATTTTTTCTACAAAGAACATGTATTACCTTTATAATCAGAAAAATAGAAACATTTTTAATGTGATTTTTTTGACTCCTGATTTAGTGCAACAATTCTAAACTTTGCTGTCTTACTCAGATACAAGAGTAAGATTATCAATTATGATCCCAAACTTCCCCTGTCCTTTAGAATCCCCAAAGGAAAAATAGGAAATGGACAAGAGATTTGGGTTTGCATTTACAATCCAGGGCTGATGCTGCAGCAGCAGAGGTTTTACCTGCACAAAGGAGTTCAAAGAGAAGGAGACTGAGAAAATTATTGAAAATAAGATAATTGGGGAGATTCAATCACTTGCTGTTTTGATGTAGTTCACAAAACTGCTTGTCAAAAGGAAAAGTCCGTGTCTTTGTGACTGGGTCCCAACCCTATAAGACTATTTCTTCCTTGTGTTGAAAGCCCAGTGATTTTTTTTTTTTTAAGTTTATTTATTTTGAGAGGGAGAGAGCGTGTGTGTCTGCATGCAAGCATGAGTAGGGGAGGGGCAGAGAGAAGGAGAGAATCCCAAGCTAGCTCCATGCCATCAGACCAGAACCCAGTGCAGGGCTTGATTCCTTCCACAAACTGATATCATGACCAGAGCCAAAATCAAGACTCAGATGCTTAACCAACTAGAGCCAACCAGGTGCCCCAAAAGCCTAATGATTTTTAAACCCACTGATGGTCACAGGTAGGCAAGTATGTTTTCCTCAAAATTAAAATGTCACCCTGGGGCTCGTAGGTAGCTCAGTGGGTTAAGTGGTGGGTTAAGAGGCTGACTCTTGATTTCGACTCAGGTCATGATCTCACAGTTTGTGAGGTCAAGTCTCGCATTGGGCTCTGTGGTTGACGGTGCAGAGCCTGCTTGGGATATTCTCCCTCTCTCTCTCTCTCTCTCTCTCTCTCCTTTCTCAGCTCACATATGCATGCGTGCTCTCTCTGTCTCAAGTAAAAAATAACTACCATTCAATGAAGTTCTATAAGATGACATGTGTTTGTGGAATATTGTTTCTAATTTTCTTAGTAATCCTTAAAAGTAATTATTTGCCCCATTTTCTAGCTGGAGAAATTGAGGATCAGAGAGGGAGGTTAAGTAACTTTCTGTAGTCACACAAGTAAATAAGATTGTTACAATCCGAATTCAGATGTATCTGACACTAAAATAAGTCTGTGTTCTTTACGTTGCTTCTCCGTTACACTATTCTGAACTCTTTAAAGGCAAATTGGAAGACCAGTGTTGAGCAAGACCCTAGAGCTTTAATCATGTCTTACATAAACATCTAGTGGTGTCTGTGCCTTTGTATGTTGGTTTCTCAGCCTTGATTTTAGTAATGTTTGTTAATCAAAGTATATGTTGTTAGGTCCTTTGCAGATAACCCTTGTTTCAGAATTACTGAAAATCTTTTGGTTAATTGATCAAAGGATGTGTGTTTTCCTTTCTCTGATTGCCAGTAATCCCCCAAATCCCCATTAACCCACTTCAACTCTGTGATTGGAAGATGGAAAACAGCAGCTTTATTTACAGTGCAATTAAAATATGTCTAAGTAAATAAGGCTCAATTGTGTACCCAGCTGAGCTCTGTCACCAGGCAGCTTAGAGAGGGTATCAATGCCCCAGGCCATCTGTACTTAGCAGTCAGGCCAGTGATTAGCTTCAGCAATCTTATTTTGATTGGAAATAGGAAGAAAAGAGATATAATTCCCCTCTTGCCCTCAGAGTATTCCGTCTTGTGTTTTGGGAATTTATGATCCTATTGACAGAAGAGAGAAGTGAGCACTATTAAGTGTAATTTCACTGATCCTGGCATACACTTTGCTGTCGAAACTTTATATACCCATGAGGAGAATGGATAAGAAAGGCATGCTCTTGCCACAAGTCAGTTTCCCTGTTCTTTTAGGATCCTCCCCTCTGTTTCCTGTCACACCTAATCCCTTTTCGATTTTTCCCCCTGACATCATCTGAAATAGATGAACAACTACAAAGCAGGGTGGAGTCCCCAGCCTGGGCTGTGAAATGCCCTTTTGATCTCCTTTTCCTCTCCAGAGGCCTCCCTGATGCTTCCTGATAATAGTTTGGCAAGGTGCTCCAGTGTAATTAAATTGTTTGTGCTCACAGGTTTGTCTTAGCCATCTCGATTAGCCATCTCTGAGCCTTTGGAGTCTGTCATGCTGTACATGCTTCTGGAGTAAAGTTAATAGGCACAGTGGAGTGAGCAGCTACTGAAGCATGTGTTTGAATAGGAATGATAAAATATGATCTGCCAAATATTTTTTGGTATATTCTTTGGGATGTGCAGAGATTGGAACCCAGAGCTCCAGGTTGTATTCCTGTCTTCAAACTAGTAGATCCTGAGCATAAAGTAAAAGGCAACTTCAAAAGAATGAATATGAGTATCCTAAAGTTTGGAAATGCTCCCATAAGGGCCCAACACCAACACCAAGGTCTGTCTTCTGAGAGACCTTGTCTCCTGTGTCTTGCCTTTGCTCGTACGTATTTATTAAAGATTTTATTCCACTTCATGTAGAAAGACTCTCAAGACATTTACTAATTTATAAACTCAACCTGTGCCCGCATAGGAGTTGGTGAAGTCTGCTTATTATATATGACCTTGTCCTGATGGAGTGTTGACTGTTGACAAAGACACAAATGATAACGTTTTAAAAGAAGGAAAAGAAAAATTGTTGATTGCTCTCCATGCCCCCACAGATACCTGGTGATTTCAGAAAAACTTGAGGAGATTAAGTCTTTCCGGGAGCTGACCTGCCTGGATCTTTCCTGTTGCAAGCTTGGAGATGAGCATGAACTTCTAGAACATCTCACCAATGAGGCCCTGTCTAGGTACTTACCTGCCCCTACTTGTAGATGAATTGTTTTATTTTTTTAAAGGATGTTCAATGGGATCATCTTGAAGAATGCCAGTTATATCCTAATCCTGTGTTTATTTGTTAATTTTTATTTTCTAAAACATTTTCAGTTTCCTTTACTGAGCATAAGCAATACAGATCGGACGGGTCTTAGGAAAGTAAGTCACCTGGTTCATTTTGTAAATAACTTTTATTTAAACATGTAATACAAGAAACTGCCAGAGGTGAAGTAATTTTGCTCTCAGTTTATCCAGTCTCGGTTTATTCTAGCATGAGATACTTCTACAGGTATTTACAATCATTCTCTTTTATTTTAACTATCATTGAACTATAAATTACTTAAAATGTAAACTATTAAAGACTGCCTAATCCTTTTCAAGAACCATAATTTTAAAAAATTGCCCAGTTTATACCATTCACAAATAGACCAACTGATCCCCAGTTAGTCTGGCCAGTAGAGAGGAGGCGAGATGGATTTCTTTGCGGTTTAATAAACATCCAGAAGGGTAACAACATTACAAAGTTGAGTCGAGCCAGCTTCCTGGGGCCTGCCTCAGACAGCAACACCACACACAGCCCCATACAAAGGTATTTTTGTGTGAGGTTAGTAAAGGTTCAGACTTCTTGTATGGGGGACAGTGGAGCAAATTAATACACAATTTCAGGATAGCTGGATGGATTGGTTATGGGTATACCTAAAAACCCAATCTGAAATCTAGGTTTATAAAGCTAGTTAAAATTAGAGGATTATTTGCTTTGCAGAATGAATTCTCATAGGAATTCTTTAATAGACTTTCCTGACAGAGAGTGTTTTTGGTTTTCACATAGGATTTGTCATGAAGGCAGCTTTTGTGTTAAACGAGGTATGTGTATCTCCTTCATGAAGTCCCTGTTTACCTCATTTGACCATATACTATTAGTGCCGTCTGCCATCTGAGGTTAGTGCTACATGACACGATGATCCCTGAGTTAACCCTCAGTGAATAGTAACAAAAGCTTTTCAGCTGCTAAATGTATTGGGTGTGAAATAACAGGATGTAGAGAATAATTTGTATTTTTAGATGAAATTTATGAAAGCATGTTCTTGTACATGGACTTTCTCAAACTCTGTTTAAGTGATTTACTTATGGACTTTGTTTCCTAGTGTAACTCAGCTCCACCTGAAGGATAATTGTTTATCTGATGCCGGCGTGCGGAAAATGACAGCACCGGTTCGAGTGATGAAAAGAGGCCTTGAAAATCTAACGTTATTAGACTTATCTTGTAAGTTTTTTTAGAAAATATAGTATGTAATGTTGGAAAAATGGCCTTAGAAATCACCTGGTTCTTGCCCATCATTTTAGAGATGACAAGGTGAAGGGGAGGTGACCTTTCCTGATGCCACAGCAAGTTAGTGGCAGAGCAGAACTGAAGCCAGAGGCTCTTGACTCCTGACCATATACCTTTTCTATATGCTGCCACCTCTTTAGGATAGGAAAAGCCTTTTGCAGAGCCAGAACAGACTATCCTGAAATTCGTGTGGAACTACAGAAGACCCCAAGTAGCCAAAGCAATCCTGAAAAAGGAATAGGAAAAGCCTTTCCACATTCATCTGGGCCACTTGCTGTGTGCCGACAGAACAGCCTTTCATCATCTTCATGTCATATGTAAAGGACATTTGGCTCATCTTTCTTTGAGCTGCTGATCCATGGTGTCTGTCACCTAGGTCTCTTTTAAACCAGTATTTGATGAAAATCTGGATGAATTCACAGCTGTGGTAACTTTCTCGGGATTAGCCAGCTATTGACTTCAGTGGTAGAAAATTGCTAGAGACCATTTACAATGTAACAGAGCATCCATTGAATATATAGCAGGATGGTGTGGTGTCAAAAGAATAAAAGGAACAGGGTTAAGGTCAGAGGACAGTCCTTGCTCTGCTACATTTTTAGCAGCCATGTACCCTTGAGCAAGTTATTTAATCTCTCTGAGCCTTGGCTTCTGTAAAACGAAGACAATAGTGAATGTCCAGTCTCCCTCCCAGGAAAACGTATTTACTCAGTAAATGTTTTTTGAACATCTAGAATGTGCCAGGCATTGTGTTCATGGCCTTGAGGACTCAAGTACTACTCTCTGATTTGAGAAGGTAATATGTGAGAAAGTCTTCTAAAAACAGTGCAAGTTAGTGAGTAGTGGTTGTCCCTGTGTCTAAATACCTTTGAAAAACTTTTTAAAGGGGCATCTGGGTGGCTCAGTCAGTTAGGTGTCCGACTTAGGCTCAGGTCATGATCTTGCTGTTCATTAGATTGAGCCCCACATTGGGCTTCTCTGTCCCCATTTCTCTCTGCCGCTCCCCTGCTCATGCTTGCGTGCATTTGCACGCTCTCTCTCTCTCCCTCTAAAACAAAAAATAAAAACATTAAAAAAGAAAGAAATGTTTATAGCTTAAAAATACATGTATTTTTAAAATAAATCTTTTTACTTTGGAGGTGAAATAGCCATGCACAAAATCTGATAAACCATTTTAATACATATTGATGAATGCTGTTTTTATAAGACTCCAAATTAAACCCTTTGGGATAACTTCTTGGTTCATTTATTTTTCTGCTAATCCCCAACTCCTAGAAAGTCAGGGCTATAAAGGATCTTAAGGGTCATCTAGTGTGGCTTTTCCATATTACAGACAGGATAAAGATAAGATCCTTATGTTGGTTTTCTCTGAAAAGTTTGCTCACTCAGTATTTTATATTTTATCATTATTTGGCCTTTTTCCTGAGCTTGTTGTTAGATATTAGCAATAGTTCTACTGTAGATTGTAATACAACCTATGCTTCTGACATCTAGGTAATCCTGAGATCACAGATGCGGGAATTGGATACCTCTTCTCTTTTAGAAAACTAAACTGCTTAGATATTTCTGGGACAGGGCTCAAGGTAAGACATTTGCTCCCTTCTCTTATTTCTCCAGACTCACAATTAGATATTTTGTTGCTCCTGCTAATTGGTGTTTAGAAAGACCTGGTATTTATGAGAGTGCTTATTCCCTGGTGAAAGCAAGCAGGAATTGACTAGATGTGTGTGCATTCTTGTTCTTTCCTTCATAGGACATCAAAGCCGTAAAACACAAGCTCCAGACCCACATCGGCCTTGTCCACTCCAAAGTGCCTTTGAAGGAATTTGATCACAGTAACTGCAAGACCGAGGGCTGGGCTGACCAGGTACTGCAGATTGCCCCCCCGCCCCCCCCCCGCCCCCTAAACACACACAGCGAACATGGCTTTTTAAGTCCAAGTGCCTAAATCAATACTTTGAACAAACATTAATCCTCTTGATAGTCCGACCGAATGGTCTTCTTCAGGTCTAATCGGAGACACTAACGGCCTATAACTGACCCAGCTACTTACGGCAAGGTGCTGATCCTTACATCTCTTGCTCTGGTCACTGGCTTGGGTCTCATCCTTATTCGCCCCTGGGAGAAAATGCCGTCTTATAAAGGCTCAGAAAAGAAACGAATTCTGGCTTGCTATGCAAAAAAACCAATAAGACCTAACTTCAGGACAGATTTTCTTAGCATGTAGATGGATGCTGGAAAGAGAATAACTTACACTGTTAAGGATTCAGATCTGACCCTTCTCCTTAGTTTGGGCAAATTCTTAACTCTTAGAGTCTTAGTGAGGAAGCATCTTTTTTGTCCTCTCACTTAGCAGACCCTCCCATTTTCAACTTGGCTTTGATTCTCTCATGCCCTCTCTGTGGTCTTCCTCACTTGGTAAAGTACAGACCTAGATAGGAAGTTAGAAGGTAACTGAGCAGCTTGCTTGTGGCTTGTGCCTTTCTTCTTCACACACTTTACACTAGTGTTTCTTGGTGGAGGCCTAGAGGACCCACCAGACTGTTTTGTTCTAGATTCCTCCTTGGCTCCACTATACTGCATGATGGTGGACCTGTCCAGCTGCCTAATTGTAACATCACCTCCCTGTAAGGAATTGAGAAGGGGGGTCGAATCAGTATATTAGGAGTGCTTTGACATTTGTCCAGAAAATGTGATGCTGAAATGATTACAACAGTGCATTGCCAGACGGTTTGTAGCACTGAATGAATCCTCTATATATCCAGTGGATGTGGGGCAGATGTGATGGTCAGACAAAGGTTTGATGAAGTTTGGTAGCATATGACATGGTAGAGTGAGCATAGGCTATGTCAAAGAGACAAAAGTTTGGGATCCTGACTGAACAGCCCAATAGCTACATGATTTAAGGCAACTTGGAGTCGTTGCTTCTTCATCTGTAAAATGCAGAAACCTCTTAAAGAGCTTAGTAAGGATGAATTAAAATAGCTAGCATCCTGGTCTGAAGTACGGGTGGACCACAGAGATATTGTGGGTTTGGTTCAGACCACCTCAGTGAAGCGAATATTGTAAGAAAGCAAATATTTCAACAAAACAAGTCAAATAAATTTTTTGGTTTCCCAGTGCATATAAGATTTCTGTTTATACTATAGTCTGTTAAGTGTGTCATAGCGTCGTGTCTAAAAAAATAAGGTATGTACATTAATTAAAAATATTTTATTGCTAAAAAATGCTAGCCGTCATGCCCTGAGCTTTCAGCGAGTCATTATCACTAATGACCGTAACAAATACAATGAAAAAACTTGACATGTTATGACCATTACCAAAATGTGACACAGCGATGTGCAGTGAACAGATGCTGTTGGAAAAATGATGTCACGACTCACGTTACAGAGGATTGCCACAATCCTTTAGTTCATAAAAAACACAGTATCTGCTTAGTGTAATAAAGCAAAGCTCAGCAGAGAGGGGCATGCCGGTGAGTTGGTGGGGGCTCCTTCATGCACACAGCTTCAGACCACATACTCTGAGTAGGCCCCTAGCGCGGCTGCAGCGTTTTACCCATCTCTTGCTAATCCCCATTGAAATGTTTCAGGCTGACTCCAGTCTCCTCCTGCCTCATTCTCTCCCCAGGTGACCAAGAAAAATGAGGCCAGGTAACAGGAGTCCCCTTCCTGCCCTATCAGTGTCTCAAAATATTTTCAACCATATCCCACTTCCCTCCTATCCAAGGGGTCGGGTCTGCCACTTTATTCCAGTGAAAAATGCCAGTGTTTGTTTTTCAGTTACAGTCCCACAGATCCCCAGCTTTCTCTGGGATATGCCCCTAATAATTATTACCTCTGCTGCCCCACCTTTCAGCCTTCAGTCTCATGCTTTGTTGGCTGTCTTCTTGCTGTGTATCAACGTGAGTTACCATCTTTCTAACATGTTCTTCATCCACCCCTAATGCAGCTGTGAATTGGTTTCTATGATCTTTCCCACCTCCTCACTGCCCACTCAGCTCTTCATCCTTTGTAATGTGGGTCTGGTCTCCACGGCTCTGTGGTGGGTGTTTTCTTGAGGGTGGTGTGTGATCTCACTCTGCATCTTCCTCACTTTTCCGCAGGACTGGTATGAATGTGCACTCCTTTCCTGGCCTTTATCCTGACTCCCACTCACTTCTCCCTCCAGCTCTTGCTGATTCCTCACTTCCTCCACCACTCCTCTGCCTTCTGTCACTCTCCTGGTGAGGTTAGCCGTTCTTAAAGCCTTAACTGTCCATGCAGGGAAGATTTTATCTTCTCTGACACTGCAGACATCAGACCCATTCCTAAATATTGTCCATAAATTTCTACCATGCACCCCAGATTCAGTGTGTCTGGAACCAAGCTCATTTTTGTCTTCCTTATCTGCAGTACCTCTTGCTCTTGACCTTCTTACTAGTGTTAGTGGAAGCACTATTTTCCTGATAGTCCACTGAGTCATCAGGCATTTATCCTGGTTTATCCTGGCATTCTCTTGGGTCTGACCCATTTTCCATAATCAGGAAGTTACCTTGGAAGGGATGATACTTAGTATTTACTGGGTGCTTCCTGGGTACCAGACACTGCTAAACCCCTCATGTAATCTTCCCAGGAGCCTGGGGTGGTACATACTGTTACTATTTTACAGGTGAAGACATTGAGACTAAAGAATTAAATCACTTGCTAAGGGTACCCTGGCCAGTAAGTGGAGGCAGTAACTCTGTGCTTTCGTGCCTCTGCGTCCTGCAGTGTTTCCTTGACGTTTTTTGGATCGTTTTCTTACATACTACAATGATAAATATTAAATTAAAAGTTCTTATTTCTTGTGGTATATGTGAATATAGTTTACACTCTGCCAAATTTCCAAAAGAATTTTTAGTAGCTTATAATAAAATACTTTTGTGACAGATTTAAAAAATGGAAAGTGATCATGAAATGTGAGAATATGGAAACATGGGCATTTTACACATACAAGAGTTTGAATTGTATTTGGTATATTTTAAGGCATGAAAGTGAGTCTAGGAACGTGAAAAATATTATGACTAAGGTTTTACATTTTATTACTTAATTTAAGAATATGCACTTTTTCTAGCTTGCAGTAGAGATGAAAATATGGAATCAGCTTCATATATTTTTCCTGAGTGTTGGAAATACATATATCCAACATGTTTGTATTCTGATCAACTTCTGTGTTAAAACAGAAAATCTAGGCCTGACTTGGTTATCCTTACCACCTGTCATCTGAAGTAAGATTACCACAGGGATTTATGGTTCTGGAAAGGGAGCTAAGGGAAACAAGGAAAGCTTGAGATTTTGTTTGGATTCAAATCTTTTCAAATACATTTTAGATTGTTCTGCAATGGGAGCGTGTGACTTCAGAAGCTGTGAAGCCACGAGAAACCACGGAGCCTCGAACAGCAGCTCAGCACTTCTGTAAGAAATTCCCTTTTCTTTGGAGTCCCTTAGGTTATTTGTACCCTTAACACAGTTAGCCTGTCTTAACCCAGTGGGAAACATAATTATGATAGTATTGACTTAAAGAGATCATCAAAACTTGTATTCTCTCAACGTGCCACGGCGTAAGTTCACACTTAGCAGTAAGCACCTACACCAGGAAAATAGTTTATTAAATGTATGTGTGTGTGTATGTGTGTAGATCCCATCTTGTTTCAAAAAGATCTTCAGTGGCACAAAAGTAGATGGAGTATACAGAACATTTAAAAAGGAATTAAGTGTAGCCAAAAGATAGAAACAACCCAGGTATCCATTAAAAGATGAATGGGTAGTGGTGCCTGGCTGGCTCAGTCGGTGAAGCATGCAACTCTTGATCCCTGAGTTGTGAGTTTGAGCCCCACGTTGGGTATGGAGATTACTCAAAAATAAATGTTAAAAAAAATACCCCCCAAAATACCCCAAAAATGAATGTTAAAAAAATACCCCAAAAATAAAATCTTTAAAAAAAGAAAGCTGAGGGGTGCCTGGTTGGCTCAGTCAGTTAAACACCCAACTTCGGCTCAGGTCATGATCTCACGGTTCGGGAGTTCGAGCCCCGCATCAGGCTCTGTGCTGACAGCTAGCTCAGAGCCTGGAGCCTGTTTCAGATTCTACTCCTCCCTCTGTCTCTGACCCTCCCCTGTCACACTGTCTCTCCCTGTCTCTCTCAGAAATAAATAAAACATTAAAAATTTTTGGCCAACAGACACATTAAACGATGCTCAGCATCCCTCCTCATCAGGGAAACACACATCAAAACCACACTGAGATACCACCTCACGCCAGTCAGAGTGGCTAAAATGAGCAAATCAGAGAACTCTAGATGCTGGTGAGGATGTGGAGAAATGGGCACCCTCCTACACTGTTGGTGGGAATGTAAACTGGTGCA
>NW_027532591.1:6178612-6178888 GCF_008692635.1 Crocuta crocuta
ACATGGAAAGAGCCTAAGTGTCCATCAACGGACGAATGGATCAAGAAGTTGTGGTTTATCTATACGATGGAATACTACATGGCAGTGAGAAAGAATGAAATCTGGCCATGTGTAGCAACCTGGATGGACCTTGAGGGTGTTATGCTGAGCGAAATAAGTCAGGCAGAGAAAAACAAATACCATATGTTTGCACGTATAGGAGGAACTTAACGGAGGACCATGGGGGAGAAGAAAGGGGGAAATGGTGGGGGAGAGGGAGAGAGGCAAACCATGAGA
>NW_027532591.1:6178927-6181871 GCF_008692635.1 Crocuta crocuta
AGGGGGGTGATGGGAATGGAGGAGGGCACTTATGGGGATGAGCACTGGGTGTTATTTGGAAACCAACTGGACAATAAACTATTTAAAAAAAATTTTTAATTTTTTAAAAAAATAAAAATTAAAAAAAAGCTGAATTGGATAAACAACATGTAATATTTCCATACAATGAATTCAGCATTTAGAAGGAAGGAAATTTTGACGTTTGTTATAACATGGATAGAATTTGAAGAAATCATGCTAAGTGAAAAAGCCAGTCAGAAAGAAACATGTTATATGATTCTTCTTATAAGAGGTTCCTAAAACAGTCAAGTTTATAGAAACAGAAAATAGAGGGGCGCCTGGGTGGCTTAGTCGGTTAAGCATCCAACTTTGGCTCAGGTCATGATCTCACAGCTCGTGGGTTCGAGCCCCGCATTGGGCTCTGTGCTGACAGCTCAGAGTCTGGAGCCTGCTTCAGATTCTGTGTCTCCTTCTCTCTGACCCTCCCTTGCTCACGCTGTCTCTCTCTCTCTGTCTCTCTCTCTTTCTCTCTCTCTCTCTCTCTCAGAAATAAATAAGACATTTAAAAATTTTTAAAAAAAGAAACAAAATAGAGTAATGGTTGTCAGGGACTGGGGGAGGAAAATAGGGAGTTATTGTTTAATAGGTATATCATTTCATTTTGCAAGATGATAAAGTTCTGAAGAAAGATGGCGGTGTTTGCACAACAGTGAATGTATGCAATGCCACAGAGCTATACACTTAAAAATTATAAAAGTGGTAAATTGATGTTACGTACATTTAACCATAAGTTTTTTAAAAAGTTAAGCAATGAAATCAAAATGAAGAAAAAATAAAGGTAGCAAAGTAAGAATTCAGGGCATACCAAAAACTATAGAATAAGGTGGTATCGTTAGCTAGAGTGTGCCACAAATTTAGCTCTTTTTAAAAGACAAAGTCCAGATTTTGAAGAATAAATGGTAACATTTTTTGAGCTTTTACTCAGTGCCAAACATTAAGCTGGGCACTTTATATGTTATCTCATCTGTCTTCACATCACCCTCCTGAAATAGGATTTATATCCTTATAAAGCTGAGAAAACAGAATCCCTGAGACGCTACTTGCCCAAGGCCACTTATCCAGGAAGTGGCAGAGCTGGGATATGAACCCAAATCTGTCGTGCTCCCGCGTGAGTATGCGCCTCCACCCTGTGCCAGTGCACACGCCACAGTTCCTCTTTAGGGCATTCAAAAGAGAATAAAATTAACCCCGACCTCTGCCCCTTAGGGCCTCTGTTGCTTTCTTTGGATCATCTCTCTGGACTTGGGCATTAGCACGCCAGCGTAGTCGACTCACTGCCCCTCCCTCTGTCGCCCTCACAGACGGCAAGCGGGCTCGAACAGAAGCCCCTGTGAAGTGTGCCCTGGCAGACACCCACATGAACTCTTCTGAGAAACTCCAGTTCTATAAAGAGAAAGCCCCAGACTGCCATGGGCCATTATTGAAGCGTGAAGCCGTCTCAAGCCAGGAGTCAAAGAAGAGCAAGAAGAGAGCTTTTGAAGAGCCAGAGAAGGAACAGAGCAACTCTTCACAGTCTTCAAAGCAGAAATATGTGTGTCTTGCTGTGGAAGACTGGGACTTGTTAAATTCCTACTGATCAGTAGAGAGGAGTTGCCCTCTTTCCGTCTACGCTTATGTATGAGGAAAGGGGGCTGATGGTGTTTTCCTTTTTGTTTGACTTTACCTCTGGCATTAGCATAGCAAGTGGATATTTCTACTTTTGTGGTGGGGGAGGGGAATGCTATGGAAGTATGTAATAATTTCTAATGTATATTTTCAATACATAGTAATTTTTTCAAATAAACGTTTTTGCTGTCCTTACGTTCTGCTTGCGAAATGTAGACTGGAGCCACAGGAAACACTACTTTGGTTTGGGATAGGAGGCCAAGTAAATTAACAAGGCAGCTTAGCATGATTTGTTACTACAAGGTGACCCAGCCAGGAGGGGGAGTGTGTGTAGCATTACTGAATGTCTATGTACCATGCCCTGTCCTCACAGCAACAATGGAAGATAGGTACTAGCCTCACTTTAGAGTTCAGAAAAGTCAGCATCATAGCCAAACTATGGAGAGAGCCCAAATGTCCATTTACTGATGAATGGATAAAGATGTGGTATGTATATATACACATACACCCTTACACCTACAGTGGAATATTATTTAGCCATCAAAAAGAATGAAATCTTGCCACTTGCAACAATATGGATGGACCTAGAGTATATTATGCTAAGGAAAATAATTCAGAGAAAGACAAATACCATATGATTTCACTCATATGTGGAACTTAAGAAACAAAACAGATGAACATATGGGAACAGTGGCGGAGAGAAGAGAGGAAAACAAACCACAAGACACTTAACGATAGAAAACAAACTGAGGGTTGACGGAGGGAGGTGGGTGAGAGACGGGCTAGATGTGTGATGGGTACTAAGGGGGGCACTTGTGATGAAAAAAAAAAACCCACCTCAATAAAGAAAGAAAACTCAGCCTGACTTGAGTTGGTTAAGGTCGCAGAGCTCATAAGTGACAACCAGAATTTATACTCCTTTTCGTCCAACTCTAGAGCCCACTCTTCGCATTACCTTCTTAACTAATAATTAATGTTTATTAAAATCCCAACTATTAAGTCAATGAAGTGAACCAAGAATTTTTTTATAAGTTCTGGTCCTAAAATTTGTTAAATGAAAGAGGCAGATGAGGTGCAGATTGCTTTTCTTTGTAGAAGTAAAGTTGGGTTTTGGACTGTCATTTGGGTGGACACTAGCACACCTTGCCAAATTCCTGGTGCACAAACACAGCCTTACTTGTCATACTTAACCTATATTGTTAAACTGGAGTCTGATTTGCTGGTCACGCCCACTACCATCACCCCCGCTCCCCCCCCCCCCCCCTTCTGCGGGCGGGCC
>NW_027532591.1:6181903-6310032 GCF_008692635.1 Crocuta crocuta
TTCACAGAGGTGCATCTGAAATTCCTCTCCAAACAGCCACCTTGTTCTGGTCCTTCTGGAAGGAAATCTTGGAAGCAACTTCTGACCTGTCCTCTTTGGTAAATACAGTGTACTTTTGAAGTTAAGATTTCATTTTTTTAAACCTTTTTTTCTTTCAAGGATCTTGTTTTCCTCTGCTGGTGATTCCTTTAAACAAATATTTCTCACTCGATTTGAACAATTCACTGTAGTCATTCAGATGGAGTTACAAAAGTCTAGGCTTTGTTTAAATGATCGAAACAAATAATCAAGGCCATGAATTTATGACTAGTATCAAATGGATGGGGTAATTGTGTATTTGTTCAGTTTACCTATGAAGATTAGCTGTTTTTAAGTTGAATTTCTTGATTTTCTTAGGATTCACTTGCTAACGCTTTATGAATCTTAGCCAAGTGGCTCAGTTCTAATCTTCCATTTACCACTTGAAAAATAGGCCACCTATCTGCTAATACTCTTGAGAATGAATAAATCAGTAGCTTCAAAAGTATGGTCTGCAGACCCCAGCCCCAGAATCTCAGGGGGTATTTGTTAAAATGAAATTTCCTGTGCCACAACCATATTTGCTGAATCAGAATCTTCTAGTTTATTAGAATTACATAACAATGAGGTTAGGCCAACATTTCTTCTCATGCATTCATATTTTTAGGATGCCGAGTACTCATTTATTCACTTGAAAAGGTATCGAACATTTAACATGTACCTGGTGCTGGGGTTCAGTAGTGAACAATACAAGGACCAGCACTTGCTTTCAAGGAGCTTACTCGCAAGTGAGGTGAGGAGACAAAAAGAAAGCAAATAGGCGGAAAGTCAGTAAGCTAAGTTCACATTGATAAGTACTTTAAAGAAAGTGGAACAGGATAATATGATATTGGGGCCTGGGGGGGTTCATTTAGACTTCTAATTAATTTTGGGGGTTATAGAAGGCGTCTCTGAGGAAGTGGCAGTTGAGCTGAGAAGTACGACAAGGTATGATCATGCAAAGGTCTGGGTGAAGAGGGTCTCAGGGAAAGAAAGAACAAATGCAGAAGTCGCTGATGGTGAATGCTTGGCACATTCTAGACAGAAGAAAGAAGAAAGGGCGGTTGGCTGGTACATAATGAGTAAGTAGTAAAAGATGAGTTTAGGAGAAGCAAGTAGCAGATCACCTAGGCCTTGTGGGTCATGGAATTTGAATTTTACTGCAGTGTAACAGGAAGCCACCATATAAACCTAAATCACATGTTGTCTGACTTATATTTTGATTAAGTAACTCTTGCTGCTCAACGGGCCCCATATGTGGAGTATGGATCATGGCGGGGGCACGAGTGACGGGTTCCCATCAGGACCCTTACAGAAGTCCAGGTGATAGGATGGCAGCCACAACACAGGCAGCAACAGTGACAATAGGAAGAGGCTGGATTCAGGGGCTGTTTTGGAGGGAGAGCTGATAGGTCATGGTGATGAACTGGTGTCAGAAAGGAAAGGAACAGAAAGAATAAATTCAAAGATGACTCCTTCCTAAAGTTTTGCCTGGGCAACTGCACAAGCGCTGAGGCCGTTTACTAAGATTGGACAGCACAGGAGAGGAACAGGTTCAGGGTGGTTGGGAATCTCAAGAGTTCTGTTGCAGATGAGTGTGTGATGCATTAAGTAGGCAGGCTCTAGGACAGGAGTCTGGTGCTTAGGAGATAAGTAAAAGTTGGGGCTCAACCGTGTAGAGCTGATAGAGCCCATGACTGCACGAGATCACCGAGGGAGGGTGTAGACAGAACTGGGAAGAGGACTGAGACAGGGCCCAGGGCCTCTCCACAGTTAAGATGAAGCACAAGAGGAGTGGGTGTGCAGGTTGGGATAAAACCAGGAGAATGTGCACAATATAAGCCTAGAGTGGGAATGTAGACAAGAAAGGGGTAGTGGAGGGGCACCTGGGTGGCTTAGTCAGTTGAACGTCCAACTTTCGCTTAGGTCATGATCTCGCGGTTCGTGGGTTCGAGGCCCGCGTCGGGCTCTGTGCTGACTGCCAGCTCAGAGCCTGGAGCCTGTTTCAGTCTATGACTCCCTGTCTCTATGACCCTCCCCTGCTCACGCTGTCTCTCTCTCTCTCTCTCCTAGAAATAAATAAAAATATTTTTTAAAAAAAGGGGGTAGTGGATCGTGATAACGCCCTGAGAGCTCAGGTTGGATGAGAACAGATAATTCAGCAAGCTGGAGATTGTGGCCTTGATTGAGTTGAGGGGAGAGGCCAATGTTAAAAAACCAAATGAAATAGATTAAAGAGAATGGGAGATGAAGTGGAGAGAACTACAGAGGAATTCAAGAAGTTGTACTCTGTAAAGGAGTACAAGTTCCAAATTCAATGGTAACTGGGGCATTGAGGTCAAAGAAGTGTTTTCTTTCATCATTTCTTTTATTCAAGCATATTTAAAAGTAGAGAGAATAGAAACAAACCCTCATGTACCCATTATCCATTGTGGTGGGCTGAATGATACCCCCCCGCAAAGATGTCCAGGTCTTAATCCCTAGAACCTGCAAATATGTAATAGGGACTTTGCAGATGTGATTGAGCTAAGAATCTTGACATGGGGAGATTATACTGGGGCATCGAGTGGGCCCAATGTAATCACAAGGGTCCTTTTAAGAGGGAAGCAGGACGCTCATGGAAGTAAGAGGCTGGAGTGATACAGGGAAGGCGCCTCGTGGCAAAGGAATACAGGTGGCCTCTGGTCGCTGGCACAGGCAGAGAGATGAAGTCTTCCCTGAAGCCTCAGGCAGAGGGAAAATACAGAGAATGAGAAAGTGTCAAAATAAGGGCAGGCAGTTAGCTTTCCCAGCCCTAGAAGTGCTTGGGACTTTTGGCTTTTTGACAAGACTTGCAGAGTAAGCTCACCGGTTTTCTCCTGGCCCTGCTCCCCACTGTCTTCTTATTATCCAACTTAGCTGTGATCTTCTGGAATCCTGGAAGCAAACAAAGGTAATACCAAGTCAAAATAAAAAGAACGTGTTACCAGAAGGCTTTGTTTTCTTTCTAGTCCTTCCACTGAAGGTCTTTCTGTGGTCTGGGGAAAAACACAGAGGCCTAGCTTTGGAATAGATTTGGTAAGAGAATATTCTGGCAACATTAAATGCTGTGTGCCTTCTGGCCAATAAAGAGCAGTGACCAGCTTTCCTGGCCACCTTTAGCATGCGTCTTTTGTCATCGTTACTTTTTGAAATTTATCTTTAAACCCCAAGGTAGTAGTTTTTAACACACCAGGTGTTGTGCCCTGGCTGTACCTGGACTCTCTCAGTTGGAGAAGAGAAATTCCATTCTGGAATTCCTGGATTGTCCTGACCGGTCTGATTTTGATGTCCAACCATTATGATCTTACTCTGAGTTTCTGAAACGAAATTTCTCCCTCTGCTCCTGCTTCTGCCTCTCATTCCTGGCAACTTCCTCTCTTTCAACTATGAAAATATGGTTCTTTGGGCAGTGAAGAATCAGCCCTAGACTAGAAGTCACAAAACCCAGGCTCCAGTCCATGTTCTGCACCAAGAAATCTTTTCCTCTCAGTGCGCTTGTGGGGATGAGCACTGGGTGTTATATGGAAACCAACTTGACAATAAACTATTTGTAAAAAAAAAAAAAAGAAAAAAAAGAAATCTCTTCCTCTCTGGCCCTTGATTCACTCATCTGTAAAGAGAACTAACTTGCCTGATAGGATTGTTGTAGGAATTAAATTATATAATGTGAGTGAGAGTGCTTTGAACTATAAAGTCTAATCCTGATGTTGTCTAATTATAATTATTTATTTCTAGAACCCTAGAACATTATTAGAGCTCTTCATTTTACAGATGAGGAAGCTGAAGCTCAGAGGGAAGTTTATTCATTAGGGTGGGTAATTTCATGTGTCAAGTTGGCTTGGCTACGATGCCTGGGAGTTTGGTCAAAAGCCCATCTAGGTGTTGCTGTGAAAGTATTTTATAAAGCTGGGTAATATTTAAACAAGCAGGTTTTAAATAAAAGAGATTGTGCTCCATAATGTGGATGGGCCTCTCTAATCAGTTGCAGGTCTAAGAGAAAAGATAGATACCTAGAATAAACCTCTTTCTCCCCCACCCTTCCTGTTTCTTCCTCTGTATGTATACACACACAAACACACACACACACACACGCACACACACAGAGCCTATTTGTTTTTCCTCTCTGCAGACTGCTTGCTAATACATTCCTCCTCTCACTCATATGGCAAACAAATATTGGGCATCTACTGTGAGCTCTGGTAGGCAGAACAAATGAGACAGGATCCCTGTCCTCAAGTAGGAAACAGACAAGTGACTTCCCAATTACAGCTTTGTGTGGTTAGTACTGTGATTTGGGTCTGCATTGGGAGCTTTGGGTCCCCAGTGAAGAAACGCTAAAATGTGAGGCCCCAGATGCTTCCCAAAAGATAATGAGACCTGAATGAGTTTTGAAGGATGCATGTGGGTTAGCATATCAGAGAGGGGCTAGGCATTCCCAGCTCTTTGGAGCAAGGGTGGTAGCATCTGCCCACCTGCGGCTCTCAGGAGTTCTGGAGCTGGAGCCAGAGGGAGCTGGAGAGAGCGGAGAGATGAAGGTGGAGCAGTCAGCAGGGACCACTCTGGAGAAGGCCTTTTTTCCTGAAAATCACGGGAGCCACACAGGAATGACAGAAACTCATGGTTTAGAAAGAGACCTCTGGCTTCCGGGTGGGAGCTGTCCAGTAGGGGGAGTCAGCGAGGAGCCAAGGGAGGATACCGCAGAGGGACGGCGGTGAGATGTCTGCATTCACTCACACAGCATTGGTTGAGCATCCGTATGAGCCAGGCACTCTGTGCAGTGATGGTGACGGGGTTCCGTAAGGAAGACAAGACACTGTTGCCGTGGATCTTGCTGGGGGAACTGGCAGGATGCGGTGTTGATCTAGAAGAGAAGCTGTGGTCAAAGACTTCAAGGTCCCTCGACTGAGGTCAGTAACCACCCAGATGGGGAGCCCTGCGGAAGGAACAAGTTTGGGGGCCAGATAAGTTCAGTTTGGGGTTTGTTGAGTTGGAGGTAGGACAACCAGATGAAACTGTCCAGGAGATTATTGATCTGTTAGTCTGAGGGGCCGAGGAGTTATGCACTTGGGACAGAGACTGGGAAGAAGTGGGGGGAGGGGGGGAACAGAATGAAATCTGGCCAGAAGAACAGGCCTCAGGCTAGGAACCTGGAATTGTATGCAAAATGCTCTGTGTTTGGATAAATCTGGGTTTCCCCCACCCTGTGTTTTCTCCAGAGCCATCATCACATTCTCAAAGAGGAGAAAGGATGCCCCCCCAGCCGCTGAGATAAAGTGGGGTGAGCAGATTGCTAAAGATAGAGACCTAGGGAGTGGCAGCATTTAAAAGGGAAGCAGAGGAAAAGTCCACTGAGAAAAAATGATCAAAGGAGGAAGAAGCCTGAACAGTGCCCCGTCACGGAAACCACAAGAGAGGAGCATTTCCCTGGTGCAGAGTGCAGAGAAGACAAATACAAGCAATTGGACTTGGAGTTGAGAAGGCAGCCCGAGGAGAACCTGGCATAGAAGCAGGCTGTTTTCATATCGGGAGAACTGAGACATGATGCATATTTATATGCTACAGCAATGCCCCAGGAGAGAAGGGGAGCCATCTCTGGCCACTGGGGCCCCAAGCAGCATCAGTACCCACCCCCCTTCAGGAAAGCAGTGCTAGCACAGCAGTGGCTTATCCAGAACGAGAGGAAGCTGGTGACAGGTGAACGAAGGCAGCCCTGTGCAGCTTGGCAAGTAGGCTTGTCCAGGAGACTTAAAACCTTGATCTCAGGAGGAATAGCCGATGACTGGGGAGTTGTGCTGCTTGAGAAGCCTCAAGAGGTGATGGTTAGCTGTTTTCAGATGAAGCGCTTCCCTGGGACAGAGGGAACAGATAGGTTTTCTGCATCCAGAACTAATTTAAAGAGAGATAGATTTAATTCAGCAATGGAAGAAAATTTCTAAACTCCCAGCTACCTGAAGAGGTAGCAAGGTCCTCATCTTCAAAAGTGTGCAAACAGCAGCTAAGTGATTATTTGGCAAGGCTGGTGCATAGAATCCAATCATCAGGTGGGAGTTGGATAGGTGAACTTGAAAGTCCCCTCTAGGCTTGGCAATCTCTAAAGTTTGTCAGCTTTCCCTGATCATCTCAAAGGTTTCTGTAAAATGGGAAAAAAAGATATTTTGATTCATTTTATTAAAGAAAAATCATGCCACCTAATGCTCATGAGGTTAGGAGTTGAAAGGGATGATATAACTTTTTTTTATAATAGTTGTCAAATTGGTTTCCATATAACACCCAGTGCTCATCCCCACAAGTGCCCTCCTCCGCGCCCAGCACCCCCCCTCCCCCACCATCAGTCCTCAGTTAGAACATCTAGCAAGTATTGTAGCTCCTGGGATGCTGTATTCTGTAAATCTCCGTGTGCTGTGCAGATGGGAAATTGTGGGGAAAGTCAGGGTATGATCTCAGACTGACTCTCAGGTCCAGTCAGTATCTCCCGCAATACCGAGCTGGCTAAATGGGGAATTTTACAGGACTTAATCTCATTCATTCCCATCACTCCCATTTGTGGAGACCAGGAGGCTTGAGTCATTGCTTCAGTCGCCCAGCCTGTACAATGAAAGAGCGATGATTGGACCCTGGCTTCTTGATGAATGAGGTAGAACAAATCTGCAAGTGGCTGGGGCTGGAAAATGCTAGCAAAGTGCCTCCCTCTGTCTTACTCAAAGGATTCAGAACGCAGCCAAGATGTGATAATGGGACCAGCTTTGCCTTTCTGCCTGGAACAAACAAAAAACCAGGCAGGATACATGAAGCAACAATTTTAAAACACTGGACATCAGACCATGAAGGGTAATGATTCTTGAGACTGAATGCTTTCTTCTCAAGATCAGGAACAAGGCAAGTATATCTACTGTCACTGCTTCTGTTCAACACTGTAAGTGACCACCGAAATGAGAGAGAAAAATGAAAGACATCCAGATTGGAAAGAAAGAAAGAAAACTGTATTTATTCACAGGTGATATGATTATATGGAAAGTCTAATGGAATCTGCAAAAAAATATCTAGAACTAATAAAAGAATTTAGCAAGGTATATGATATGGTTGATATACAAAAGGTATATATGGTTGGTGTATAAGAATTCACTGTATTTTTATATACTAGCAGTGAAAAATTAGAGATTAAAATTTGTAAATGCCACTTAACATCAAAAACTATAAAATGCTTAGAGATAAATCTGACAAAGGACATACATACCTGTACACTGAAAACCATACCACGTTGCTGAGAAATATTAAAGGAGAACCAATAAATAGAGAAAGATAAATGTAATCATTGTTGAGAGCACTTGGCAATGTTAAGGTGTCAGTTCTCCCCAAAACTAGTCTGTAGTTCCAATGCTATTTCAATCGAAATTCCAGCAGAACTTTTCCATGGAAATTGGCAAACTAATTTTAAAGTTCATATGGAAATGCAAAGGACCTAGATAGAAAAGCCAAAAAATACCTTTGAAAAAGAACAAGGTAGGAGGACTGGTACGGCCTGATTTCAGGGCTTGTATAAAGCAACAGGAATCAAGACAGTATGGTATTGGGATCAGGATAGACTAATAGATCAGTGGAACAAATAGACCACAAATATATAGATTACTGATTTTTTTTTAAGTTTATTTATTTTAAGAGAGAAAGTGCAGGGGAGGGGTGGAGAGAGAGAGAGGGAGAGTTAGAATCCCAAGCAAGCTCCATGCTGTCAGCACCACGCCTGGTGCAGGGCTCTGTCCCATGAACTGTGAGATCATGACCTGAGCCGAAATCAAGAGTCGGATGCTCAACCGACTAAGCCACCCAGGCGTCCCTATAAATCACTGATTTTTGACAGTGATGCAAAGGTAACTCAGTAGAGAAAGGATTGTTTTTCCAACAAATAGCGCTGGAACAATACCATTGTGCAAAAACAAAACAAAAAGCATATTGATTCATTCCTTGCACCATCTACAAAAATTAACTCAAAATGAATCACAGACTTAATTGTAAAACCAAAAATATAAGCCTTCTAGGAGAACACAGAGGGTAAAATCTTTGTGACCTAGGGGCTGGGCAATTATTTCATATATACAACATCAAAAGCATTATTCATAAAAGAAAAAACCTGGGGTCCCTGGGGTGGCTCAGTCGGTTAAGTGTCCAGCTTCAGCTCAGATCATGATCTCATGGTCTGTGAGATCAAACCTCGCATCGGGCTTTCTGCTGACAACTCAGAGCCTGGAGCCTGCTTCAAGTTCTGTGTCTCCCTGTCTCTCTCTGCCCCTCCCCTGCTTGTGCTCTGTTTCTCTTTCTCTCTCAAAAGAATAAATAAAGATTTTTGAAAAAATCTGATAAATTGGACTTCATCAAAATAAAAAAAAAATTCTGCTCTTGGAAAGGCACTGTTAAAAAATGAAAACACAAGCCACAGACTGGGAGAAATATTTGCAAATCACACATCTGATTAAAAAAAACATGTGTTCAGAGTATATAAAAAACCATCAAAGCCCAGTAATGAAAAAACAAGCAATGTAATAAAATATAATGGGTAAGGAATTCAAAGGAATCCTTCACCAAGGAAGAAATATAGATGGCAAGTAAGCACACGAAAAGATGCTCAACATCATTAGTCATTAAGGAAATGCAACACAAAATCACAGTGAGATGCTGCCACACCCCCATCAGAACAGCTACGATGAAAAAAGCCTGGCCGTATTGAGTGCCCGCAGGGATACAGAGCAAAGGAACCCTCCTCCTGCAATGGCAGGAATATAAAATGATACAACCACTTTGGAAAACAGGCAGTTTCATAAAAAGGTAAACATCCAACATTTCACTCCTAGGTGTTACCCCAGGATAAAGGAAAGTCTCGTGTCCATGCAAAGATTTTTATGTAAATGATCATAGGGGCTTCACTTGTAATAGCCAAAATTGGAAATAATCCAAAATCCATTAACAAATGAACGCATCAGTGAAGAGTGCCTCTCTGCAGCCTGGAGTGCTCTAATGTAGGAGATTCATATAAGGGAATACTAGTCACCAGTAAGAAGGAAGGCCGATCAGGCAGGCTACGACATGGGTGAGCCTCGTAATAGTTATTCTGAGCCAAAGAAGCCAGCCCAGCCAATTCATATAACATTGTAAAAAAAAAAAAAAAAACAAAAGCACAGACTAACAGACAATCACTGGCTGCCTGAATATGAGAGTAAGGACGGGGGAGAGTGAGGGTGAAGGATTACAGAGGGACCCAAGGACACTTGAGGGTGATGGGTATGTTCACGATTTTGACTGTAATAGTTTCATGGGTACATACATATGTCAAACTTATGAATATGTATACTTAAAATATGTGTAACTTATTGTGTGTCAATTATACCTCGATAAAGCTGTTTTTGTAAGTTTTTTTAAATGTTTGTTTATTTTTGAGAGAGAAAGAGGGGGAGGGACAGAGAGAGAGAGACAGAGGATCCAAAGCGTGCTTTGTGCTGTCAACACAGAGCCCAACATGGGCGTGAACTCACGAAGCGTGAGATCATGACCTGAGCTGAAGTCAGATGCTTAACCAACTGAGCCACCCAGGTGCCCCATAATAAAGCTGCTTTTTAAAAAACTTATATATTTAAGATCTATGCATTTACTGCATGTAAATTATACCTCAATAAATTTTTTTTTTTTTGAGGAGGATTCAGAGAAATCTACCTTGACCTGTAGTTGCTGGATAGCCTTCAGAATCCCAGTGATGGCCAACAGACAGTGCCATGTTGAGCTGGTCCCAGTGTCCTCTTGTCAAAAGCCTGGCTGAGCTCTGAGTTTCTCTCCAGTTCTAGCACCTGTGGTCTGGGGAGTCTAGGGATAGACAGAGAGTCCCAGGCAAACAGTGACCACAGAGGACTAAAGCAGACCAGATTTCCAGGGCAAGCCCTGCTGCGAAGGCTGAGCCTCTTTAAATTCCATCCACCCATCCCGTGTTTGCAGGAAGCTCAGGGCCAGGGAGATGGCCAATATTGACGCTGGCTGCCTGGGTTCTCGACAGGGGCTGTGGCTGTAAATTCCCTGCTCTGCCCATGTGAGCCCAGGGAGGGGCCTGGCTGGCTGCCCTGGGCTCTGTGTCTTTCTGGACCTGGCATATGAGTGTCGTCTGGGAGTTAGCTGTGACACCTGCCTCTTTCTGAAAGGAAGTACCAATAAACAAGAAAAGAATAAATGCCATTCTGGCAGTGCCGGCCACCTGCTGTTGACAGGCCACTTTCCCCTGGACCGGGCTCGAATTTTCTTTTCCAGGGAATCCTGGCTGAGAAAGGGAGGTGGGGTGCAGCAGGCGCTGGATCTGGACCTCTCAACATTTCATCCTGGCCATATGATCTCAGGCCAGCAACTTCATCTCTCTGTGCCTCTGTAAAGTGCAAATAGCCAAGCCAGGTTCCTGGAATGTTTGTGAACATGAGGAGAAATGAGATACAAGGGACAAGACATATATAAGTTTGTGACACTGCCTGGCAGATACTCCGTGCTGACTCAATATTGCCTTTTAATAGTTGCTAAAGCCTCTGGCACAGTGCTTCGGACCCTGCCCTTTCTTCTGCCTAGAGTTTTAAGGGTTCCCAGTGGCGTTCACATTCTGGATCTCACTTTTTCTTCCCAGTGAGCCTGCAAGATAGTTTGACGATGACATCATGATTCCTGATGCACGGAAGAGAGACTTCTTTGCAGCCCCTCCTCAGAAGGAAGAATCAAATGCATCCCTCCTGCTTTCAGCGCCCGGCAGTCTCCAGAGTCAAGTTTACTCCCTGCAGCCCAGATTCGGAGGCTCTTTCTCACCCTGCAGCAGGTACCGTTTCACGTTCCCCCAGCCACCAGGTGCCCTCCCTGCACACTTCATTCCCAGGCCTCCTGAAACCCAGCGTTCAACAGCGCACTGCCACAGCTGAGCGCCCAGACCCCTGACTGCCCCTGACCAGTCGGAGGGTTGAGCTCTCACTTAGAACAGTGCGCGGTTCATAGTAAGCATTCAGCGAGTGCCAGCTGTGTACACCTGGAAGCCTGGCTTTTAGTCCTTGCCCTGCTACTGGCACGCTGAGGACTGGGACAAGTTTGTCCCAGCCTTGTTTCTCCATCCTGTGGAATGAAGCATCTTCATCTCTAGGGGCCCGTAGATGGGGTTGATGGGGGAAAGGAGGATAAAATGATGTGCAGACAGTGGTGTCGGTACCTGCGGGCACTTTCTGAAAAGAACGGCAGGCCACTGAGGAAGCCCAGGACCGGATGACCACTGGGTGCCACCTGCCTCCCCCCTGCAGGGCCCAGCCAGGGCGCCAGCAGGAAACGTGGTCCTGGCGGGCACCGGGCACTCTCCTGCTCCCGGAACCACTGGGGCCGGCTGGGGTGAGCTCACTAGGGGCGCATTACCGTGGCCTCCCAGGACCTTGTTGTCAGCAGCCAGGGCTCAGGGCATTGGAAACCATTACATCTGAGTGCTGGAATGCGCCTCTGGACTGTTCCTTGTTCTCTCTTCCCCTGCACACTCGTGTCCTGGTGGAGAAGGCAGGGCCCAGGGCCGCAGGACTGGTGCTCCTTCTCAGGCCTCTGGACTCCTCCGTTTCCCCTTCCCACTCCCTCCCCTGCCCCCACTTCCGTAGGGCCCTAAGGCCCCTGTGTTCCCACCAGTCAGTAGCCTTTGACTGCCCCCTCTGCCTTGGTCCAAGTGCTGGCATCTCTCTCTTGGACTATTCTAGTTAAAGTTCATCGAAGGTCTAGAAAACTTCCTTGCTCCTTGGTCCCGATGATGGCCACTGCCCTTAGGATGAAGCGTGACAGGCTGTGTCCTGTGGGATCACATCCCTGTTCATCTCCTCACCTCCTCTCCTACTGTCTCCTGCCCCCAGCCAATGCTTTGGCCGCCCTGGCCTGCTGGGCATTCCTTGGCTGAGCTGTGCCCTGTCACACACGCATACTTTCATTCACACTGACCCCTTAGCGGGGAATGCCCTTCTCCTCCACCTCTACCCCCGGAGATTCTCCTACCCTCCGGAGCCAGCCCAAGTGTCCTTGCTCTGGACCAGGCGTCAGAAGAGCCTCAGCTGTGCTGTAGTTGGACGGGAGCTCAGCCAAGGGTGCCAGAGCCCTGGGCCGACCGTCCCTCAGCCAGCATCTCCGAGGCACCTTGTTCCAGGAGCCGGTCCTCGGGTCCTCAGTGTTGGGGACATGATTGTATGCTCACTCCCCAATGGCCTCTCCTTGGTGGCCTGAGCCCCGCATTTCCTGCTGCCCCCACCCGTGCCTCTACATGTGAGGTGCCTCCGCCATGAGGCTGTACTCCTCATGTGCTGGGTTCCGGCTGTCTTCACTCTTGGGTGCCTGGCCCTCGCTTGGCCCACAGCAGGTGCACAGAGGCTGTTCAGTGAGTAAAAGAATGAACTGGAGCTCGGCGATCTCTCAGATGCTCATGTTCAACTCAAAACTCAAAAAAGAGTGAGTTTTATATAAAACCAATTAATTTCCAATGGGGGATAGGTCTGTCTTCTTCAACAGGAACCCTCTTGTTGGCCGGATTCTAAGTCTCTCTTTAGGAATAAGGGCGGGCCACATTCTGCCCTTCAAGCTACCTTATTTAAATACCCCATGGAGAGTCTGTTCCTGGCCAAGGTATAATCACATTGGTAGCAGGATTCAGAGGCTAGAGACCAGAGACCATGCTTGAGTTCCAGTGCCAGCACCGACTTTGCTGTATGACCTGAGCAAGTCATTCCTTCCTCCGGGCCTCAGTTTCCTCATCTGCTTAATGGGGATACCATCCTTGTCTGGCTGGCTGTTGTGAAACCAGAAAGTATTCAAAGAAAGAGCTCATTCACTCAGGCTCCAGGACCAAAATATAATGCCTACTTCTGGAAACCTGGGCTGTTTGGCTGGGCAGCTGGTCACAGGACAGAGGGTGGGGAGTGGTAGGGTGGAGAGGGGCCAGTGAGCAGCTCCTCAAGCCGCCCTTTCTCCTGACTCTCTAATCCCCAGCTTGGAGCCTCTGAGGACAGCTTCCCAGTGGCTGGATGGCCCGTACCCTGCCTCGTGTGCAATCTCTTGTGATCAATCAGTAGCGCCCACTAGGATTACTGAGTTGAGAAAATTGCTAAGGCTGCATGTGCACCCAGCAGGTCTGTCTTAGGTAGCAAAGGGGCAGAACGTGGCATACACTTCACATATATGTTCCATCCACGAGAGCTGAGCTCCTCAGCTTGGGTTTTTAAGTCCCAGACTTCTCTTTTTCCTAAGCAGTGACAAGGTCAGGATCTGCAAGCCTGCCTTAGGGCAGAAGAACATATTTCTCCTTTGTGGCCCAGAAATAGGCCCCAAATCACAGAAACAGATTCCATTCATCTCAGGAGCTGCCTGTTGTGGTAGTGAGCCCCTGGCACTCTAGGCATTCAAGGAGAGGCTGAACAGCTTGAAAGCAGGAGAGGCAATTTTTTTTTTTAAAGACAGAGAGCAAGCAGGGGAGGGGCAGAGAGAGAGGGAGAGAGAGATTCTCAAGCAGGCTCCACGCTCAGCTCAGAGCCTGGTGCAGGGCTCAAACTCACAATGCTGAGATCATGACCTGAGCGGAAATCAAGAGTCAGAGACTTAATCGACTGAGCCCCCCAGGGGCCCCCAGGAGAGGCAATTCTTGTTCACAGGCAATGGTGCATGGATCCCACTGGATGATCTTGCAGCCTCCTTCCTGTCCGCGTTTTCTTAGATGCGATGCTCGTGTGAAGGGGTATGAGTGCCGTGCCAGCCAGTCACCTAGCCTGGCCTGGGTAGCCCGGTCAGGGTCCAGGACAGGAGTATTCATCAGACCAGTCAGAGCAGTGCTGCGTGTGGTCCCGGCACAGGACCCTCGGGATGCAGCCACAGTACTTGAAGACAGTGGAGGAGCAGCGCCACCAGCCAGGGCCGCAGGGCGGGCATGCAGTCACTGTGGGCACAAGAGCCAGCAGAAGGGCCGCTGCTGTGTCCTGGAGTGCCCTGGGCCCCCGGCCACCCTTGGCTCTGAGATCTGCCACAGTTCCCCATAGCGCCACCCTGTCAAACACAGGTTGCCTGCATGTATTTCCCTGTGGGAGAGAGAATCTAGACTCCCCAAAGCATCGGCTGTGTGACCGCGAGCAAGTCTCTCACCCTGTCTGAGCCTCAGTTTCCTCATCTGCTCAGGGTCATTATTAAGGAAGATAATCGAAGTGCCCGGCCCATGGTCAGTGTTCAGATACTAAGGGGAGCATAATTGTCTCCCACAGCCTGTCCTCCCTCCCTGACTCTGACTCAGTGACACCGGCCAACTTATGGTGGATTTCTGAGGATGCCTCACAGATTTCCCTCCTTTGCCCTGTACCCTGGGCCTTCAGTGTGCTTCCCTGCACACTCAGCCGCTGCCTGTTAAAATCTGCTTGAACACTGCCTCTTCCGAGAAGTCTCCCTTGATTCTTACCTGTCACCCCAAACCCTCTCCAAGGTTTTTGGAACCCAGCCCTTCATCTTGGCATCAGCTTGATGTTAGTCGTGGGGGTAGGGCACATGTTTGACTCCTGACTATCCTTCAGCAGAACCTGGCACCACGCCTAGCCCCTAAGAGTGCTCAGAACATGTTTGTTGATTGAACAATGGGGAAGAGATTGAAAGGAAAGTCTGGGCAGTGAAAGAGCTTCAGACTTGGAGTCAGGAGACCTGGGTTTATACCCATGCTTTTTTCCGATCACTTATTCTATTAAGTCCCTTCTTGGGCCTCAGTTTACCTACATATAAATTTGAGGCCAGTGATCCCTGCCCTGCTTTCCTCACAGGGCTTTTTGAGGTAAGGAGGAGATGAAAGAAACTCGGGTTCACACCCCATTTCAGCCATGTACATACTCCTTGCGTGACCACCCTCTGGGCCCCAGTTTCCTCATATGTGCCTTTGAGGGTATGCTGCCCACCACAGAAGAATAACCCTCCAGAAGGAGTCACTTGGAGTGGTAGTGAGCACCCCACCACTGGAAGCATTCGAGCAGGGGGTGGAAAACTTCTTCGTGGTATGTGAGAAGGGGAGGCAGGGGAATCTCTGAGATTCTCTGGTCCACATCTGCGCTTTGGCCACTGCCTGGTCACCTGCCCCAGCCCAGCCTGTGCCCAGCTGTGCCCAGACCCTTACCTGGGCTCAGTTCATCTGAGCAGTCCCCACAGTTGTTGATCCCATCACACTTTTGGTCTGAGTAGATCCAGGAAGATGGGTCTCCACAGCGGGCCACGAGGAAGCCAGGGAGGCTCTGGGGCACGTCCCCTACAGTGGGACAGATGAAGCCGGGGGAAGTCCACATTCCCTAGAATGTGCCTCTAGACACCTATCTGAAGGTGGATTGTCCTGACCACCTTGGCAGTTGCCAAGCTCGGGCTCAGGAGGAGAAGGTTTTCCTGAGGCAGAAGTCAAGTCAAGGGCAGAGGAGTGTTCTTGCCTGTCTACCCACCAAGATGCCCAGAGAGTGGCACCTCCCTTCCTCACTGCCGCCTTAGCTCTGGTGAGTGCCTACCTCACACCAATGCCTGCACTATTCCTTTCTCGAGAAATGTCCTTTCTGACACCTCTCCAAAACCATTCCACTTTCAAGTCCAGGTTCATGTTCCTTCACCTCAGGAAGCCTTCTCCAACAGGAGCAGAGCAAGAGTAAATGTGCAGTCTTGCACTTGGCCACCAGATCTCAGAGGATGTGGGTTCACATACTTTGTGAGACGGAGTCAGAGCACCATTCTTGCAAATGGGTTCTGTGTTAGACAGTGGTGTGAAAGGGCTAACAAAAATGAACACAAACTCAGGCCCCATCACAAGAGGCCTTTGGGAGGGGAAAAGCCTTTGTTCCTTGGGCTAGCCAGGGCCAGCCAGAGATGCCCTGGGTGCCTCTGACCGGGAAGAGGGACGAGGGTAGCCAGGATGTGTCCTGTGTTGTGCTGGTCATTGGAGAAAACCAACACGAGGGAGTGGCTGTAGGGGTCCAGAGCGTGGCCCCAGGAAGGAGACACTCATGGGAGGCCAGAAAGCAATCTGCAAATCCATGCAGTGCCACCATCATGATGGTAGATGATGGTTCAAACTGTGGTTCAGATGAGAGAACAGAGTTGGAACCAATCAAGGATGCCGCAGGGCAACAGCTCTAGACTCAGTACAAGGGAGACATTCCCAAGGAAACCATGTGATGAAGGAGGGGAGCAGCGTCTCAGGCTGTAGTGAGTCCCCCATCCTGGAAGTATGCAAGCAGAGGCTTGGGTTTGTGATGAGGGCATTTGAGCATGAGCTGGGGTGTGGCCTAGATGACCTTTAACATCACCTCTAGTCTAGAGATAGTGACCCTTCCCCATCCGCTCCCCCATCCCACCCACTCCTCTCCCTCCTACATGGGAGGTGCCCAGTCCACATGGCTTTTCTCTCCTGAGCACATCAGGTCCCTAAGTTCTGGGACCAGGTCTTCTTATTCATTCACTCATTCCATCATTCCTTCAGGAAATCATGCCAGATATAGTCTTCTGCCAGGAACCGGGGTCCCCAGACCAAGTAGACCAGGCCTGCCCCAGAGGGGTTCATGGTCTGGTGGGGGTGGCGAATGTGCTGATGTGAGTAGGGGCTAGGACGGGGGGAAGCACAGGGGCTATGAGAGTCCAGAGGAGGGAACTTAACCTACTTTGAGAGTCAGGGAAGGCTTCCTGGTGGAGTTAACACTTGAACTCTCCCTTGAAAGATGAATACAGGTTCTCAGGGACTGGAGACGCACAGAGCGAAGGCTCTCCTAGTGTGGGCGCATATGTGTGCACGTGCCTGGCACGGGGTAAGGACAGGTGCTGCTCGCTGAGGGTACCATACAAGCAACGACCGCGGGACACGCAGGTGCCTGGGAGACTGGAGACGCCAGAGCTTCAGTATGGCTGCAGGGAGAACTGGAGTCGGGGGCAACCCCACATGGGTTCTGGAGGGCCCCACTCGGGGCAGGGCAGGACTGAGCAGGTACTCACGGCACATGGCCTCATCTTCATCCTCGCCCTGGGCACAGGCGCGGACGCCGTCACAGACCCTGCTGGCTGGGAGGCAGCTCCTCCGGTCGTGGCACAGGAAGCCTGTCCTGTTCATCAGCGTCATGCAGGTCTGGGCCCCTGAGTTGGCAGGGAGAGACCCCGGAGGCTCAAGAGTGGTGCTTACAAGGACATCACGAGTTCCTAAAGCTGAGCTTTACACTGAGCTTGCCCAAGGACCCGGGGGCAGCCAGGATGGTGCCGGGCTGGGTGGTGATAGAGATGAGGTCCAAGCCCCCACTCTACCGTTTCCCAGCTGTGTGACCTTGGGCAGATGACTTGATCTCTCTGAGCCTCAGATTCCTTGTCTGTACAGTGACACAAACCCCATAGGACTCTGGAGAGATCACGTGAAAGTTTTTGGGTGAATAACCCTACACCAGAGAACATGCGGAGTGAGTCATGGTTGCCTCCTTTACTGAGAGCTTCTGGACAGTCCCGTGGAAACTCCCAAGGACAGGGTTCCAGTCCGTGAAGTGGTTTTAAGGGTGGAGCTCCTGGTGCCGGGTCAGGTTGGCAGGAGCAATCTAGTGGGGCTTGCTGGGGACCATTTTGCCACAGTCCCTTACCTCTGGGCACACCTTCATGGGCTGCAGAATCCTTTCACATTTGTACTCTACTGTTTCCCCAAATAGCCCTGTGAGGTGTCCTCATTAGCCCCACTTTACAGATGAGAAAAGTAAGGCTCAGACAGATGCAAGGCCCAGTGCTGGGGCTGGCTCCCCAGTGTCCGGCTGGGAGTCTTCTCATCCCACTGGGGGGAACACCCATCCCGGGGCTGCTCCAGAGAATTAAAGGAGAGAGACTGGCAGACACGTAGGGGGTCACCCTGGCCCCACAGGCCATGCGTGTGTGTGTATACACATGCGTGCAGGTTGGAGATGGGACTGGGGCTGTGCACGTGTGTTCGGGCACCCATGAACCACACCTCACCTCCTGGAGCTAGCCTGGCTACTAGGAGAGGGACTGGCTCACAGAGATACCTGCATTGTCACACATACATACACACAGCGACACACGTGCACACACACAGACACGTGCACACACAGGTGCGTGCGTACACGCATATACACATAGACTCTTGCACACACGCTGATGCACACAGAGACACACGTGTGCACACATGGGCACACGAGTGCAGCTACTCACATGTTCACCTCTACCATCAGTGCCCATGATCTTGCACAGGCACGTAGAGTACTGTGGGTTTTACCCCCCACCCCCACATCGTCCCCGTATACCCCCCACCTCCAGAGACATCTCTCAGAGACATCTCTCAGAAATGACACCCCACCCCCAGCTTAAGCCCCTCCCCATGGCCTCTGGATGGTGACCCCTCCCCAGCATAGCCCTGAGGCCCCGGCACCTGCCCCGCCCACTGCTCTTGCCTTGGGTGTCCACTGGCCTCCTGCAGTCTCTTCCCCCCATGTTGCCTCTCACCCAGGGACTCTGCACATGGGGTTGCCTGTGCCCAGGACCTTTCTTCTGCCACCCCCTCCAGTAACCAATTCCCACTTTTTTTTCATAGCTCAGCTCCCTTTCACCTCTCGGGGTGCCCACCTGACTCCTAGCCTGGGTCAGAGCCCCTGTTCCAGACTCGCAGAGCACCCATTAACACTGCCTTAATGTACTTATTTGGTTAATATCCATTAATCTCCAAACCGCGAGCTCCGTGGGGCAGGGACTGTGTTGGGGTTCGGCACTGAAGTCAGGGCTGCAGGGATGTACCAGACACGTCCCTGTCCTTTGTGGAGGAGGCAGACACCCAGGTGGACGGCACCTCCCAGGACAGCGAGGCCAGGGGAAGAGAAAGTATGTGGGGCTGTGGGGGCCGAGGCACATGGCCTAGCCTAGGGGCCAGGGAGGGTTCCTGAGGAAGGTGACATCAGAGCTGGGTCCTCTCAATAACTCATATCACAGATGTGCAAATGGCAGCTCTGGCATGTGTGTGTGTGTGTGCATGTCGTGTCTGTGTGCACACAGCCTAGGAATTGTCCTAAAGCCTGTTTGTGGAGAAGTCAGCGGCATTAGGATTCCTCATCTCTCTGTGCCCGGATCCCCTCCTAGTAAGTCCAGCCCACCCTTTCTTGACCACACTGACCTGGTGTGTGTCGTGGGAGTCCGAGGATGGTGACCAGGGTGATCAGGGCTGCGAGAGTCACTAGCAGGAGCAGCAAGAAGGCCGAGAGGCAGATGCCTTGGCGCGAGCAGCAGAAGGGGCCGCGGCCTACGACGTGTGGGTTGGAAGCCAGTGACCAAGCAGCTGGGGATCCCACTCCCTGGCCCCTGCAGGTGCACCTCCCCTCATGGGGGTGTGGGGGCAGGAAGGGCTCCCTGGAGGAGGGGGCTCCTGAGCCTTCCATGATGCTCTCGGTCCTGCCTGAGGGCCCACCTCCACCAAGCACCCATCCCTCACCCCGGCCAGCAGCTGGTCAGCGGCAATCAGGATAAACATCCCAGTCACTGCTCCACCGCCCTCACCCAGATGGCTTCCCTCGAGGACTTCTCCTCAGGAGGCCAAGAGAGATGGACACCTGCGTGGTGAGAACTTGCCTGGGGAAAAACTAGAGCAGACCCTTCATAGTCATTGATTTTTCAAAAACAACCTTTATTTTATAGATGAGGAAACTGAGGCTCAGAGAAGAAAAGGTCCAGGTCACCTTGTGCAGAGCTGGGAAATGAGTCGACACCAAAGCCTATGCCCTTGGCACGATGCCAGCTGAGTGTCCATTCTGGAGCCAGCCAGGATGCAGGTTAGAATCCCAACTGGACCATACTGAGAAGTCACCTTACTTTTCTATGCCTATTTCCTCATGTGGAAAAAGGGGGTCATAATACCTACCTTAGGGTTGTTGAGAGGGTTAGGCTAAGCTAGTTAACAGATTAGAAAGGTGCTTGGCACATAGTAAGTGTTCTAAAGGCTTTAGCTATTATTATTCCTTATTGAGCACCTACTATGTGCCAAGCTGTATCCTAAGCACTGTGGAAATAACAGTGAGAGGAAAATTCTGCTCCTATAACTTACTTTGCTCCTTTAACTTTTGCTTCCTCGTGAAAATAATGAAAGAAAGTGTTATTAAGGACCTACAAGGTGCCCTGCTCTGTAAAGGACAAAAAACCAGTAGTCACAGCTCTGGTCCTTATACCCCAAAAGCGTGTTGTTATACTTAAAGAACAAGGCATGGATGGGGAAAAGGAAGAGTGTGGGTGCCCACTGCTGTCCTGTTCTCTGCGCCACAGTTAGCGCAGAAAAGGGGGCAGGACAGGTCTTAGGCATCTCTGTGCCTCCAGGGTCCAGCCAAGAGGCGGGGCACACAGTAGGCGCTTTGTGATTACTCTGATCTAGAGATCCCAGAGACACAGGAGGGCCCCCAGTTCAGGTGAGTTCACATCACTTCTCTCCAATCCACTCACATTTCCAGAAGTGCCTGCTCTGTGCTTGCCTGTCCGTCAGACCTGCACCCGGACACGGCAGCTCTAGTGCCAGGTGCTGAGTGTCAAGAAGGCGTGAGCAAGATGCCATGGCTACTGGAAGGAGGGGTGTGGGAAGCACAGGTGGGATTTCCACAGGCAGGTGAGGGGAGGGTGCAAGAAGGCATCCCTAGTAGAGAGTGTAAGAGTAAAGGCTTGGTGGAGGGCACGTGGGGAAGGGCAAGCGGCCTGGGGTGGCTGGAGCCCCGGCTGGGTGTGCACTGGGAGAGGAGATAAGAGCAGGGGATGCAGCAGGAACTGAAAACCCGCAACCCCCACAGTCCTGGTTGGCGGCAGACACAGAGTAAACCCAGGTAACCGGGGAGACAGCGTGGAGTCTGGTCAGCCAAGCAGCTGCTCCTCAAATATTTGTGCAGCACAGGCTGCGGGCGGGGGTGTCACCGGAGACGTTTGAGACACGTTGGCAGCACCAGAGCCCAAGCCCAGGTGAAGATGCCGCTCTTCAAAGCTACAACTGGGGCGCCTGGGTGGCTTAGTCGGTTAAGCGTCCGACTTTCGCTTAGGTCATGATCTCGCGGTTCGTGGGTTCGAGCCCCGCATCGGGCTCTGTGCTGACTGCCTGCTCAGAGCCTGGAGCCTATTTCGGAGTCTGTGTCTCCCTCTCTCTCTGACCCTCCCCTGCTCACGCTGTCTCTCTCTCTCCTAGAAATAAATAAAAAACATTAAAAAAAAAAAAAAGCTACAACTGCCCTGGGGCGCCAATCCTTCCGGGACACGTGGGTGGGAAAAGGAGGCCTCGCCCTTTCCACAGCCACGGCCACCGAGAGCCACTCTGGGAAATAAACAAACTGCCCCCCTGTTGAGCGACAGGGACACAGGGGCTTTGCTGCCAGAAGAACCCCAGTTCGAATTTGAACTCCACCTCCCAGCTGTGTGGGATCCCGATTTGGCCAAGCTCCCCAAATTCCCTTTGCCCAACTGCCCCATCTTGCTATTGCCCCAAACAGGACCCCTTCTCGGACTGGTCTCGGGATTAAAAGAGCCCGTACATAGCCAGGCACACACTAGGGGGTTGATTCTTTATAGCTGTTATTATTATCATCTATCTCTCTGGTTCTGTTTCCTTACTAACAAATGTGAGCCAAGACAGGGCTCAATAGATGTGTGTTCCTTCCTCCCTTTACTGCCTAAAGGCAAAGCCACCTATACTGGGTACACTGGGAGTCAGTGTCACATGGGAGGGGCTAGGTGTGTGACCCTGCCCACTTTATCTCTCAGAGGTAAAGAGCATGGCCAAGTCACCCACTCCGTCAGGGCTCTGGCTGCAGAGTTCTTCCCTCTATAGGTTACAGTGGGCGCTGTATGTGGCGCAGGGTCTGTGATAGGCAGCACACAGTAGGCCCTCAACAAATGCATGGAGAGAAAGAACAAACCTCTTAAGCAGGTGACCGTCAGCAGGGCTGGCCAGGCAGCTGGGAGGGGACAACATCAGCATGGGGGCAGAGGTCTGAGGGACAGTGGGAGCCCTGGGGAGCCCTCTTCATTCATCTGGAGCCTCAGCCCAGCCTCAAGGGAGCCCCGCCTGGGGGCCCTCAGTCCTTTACCTTCCCCTCCAGGGAGGGCTTTGGTTCCAGCAGCAGCATTGCCATTGCCATCGCCATCGCCCTGCCCAAGAGAAGACGGGTTTTCAGAAGGGTCTCGGAGAGTCTTCCATGGAACCTCAGGACCCCCACCGTCAGCGTGCTGAGTGCCTCAGACCTGCTTCACGATCCACACCCACGCTAGACTGCGTTCCTTGCCTGCAGTGCCTTTCTCTCCACTGTGCACTTGGCAAACGTTCTGCCTTCAAACTGGCTTAGGCTCCTCCCTGGATGAAGGCTTTCCTTGATGCCCCCTCCCATAATGTTGACGGCCCCCCCCCCCGGCCCCCGTCCCCCGTGGCCCCTCTGTCCCCCTTCTAGCACTCACCACCCAAACTGCGCAGCTGCTTCACCTGGTGAGGCCCCTGCAATCTGGGAGGGAGCCTCCAGAGAGCACGGGGGACCTGGGCCACCTCAGCACCTCACCACTTGACTGCCCACTCCTTGACTCAGGGTGGACTCCCCCAGGCCAGGAACCATTTTAAAGCAGCTCTTGGGGCACCTGGGTGACTCAGCTCAGTTGGTTGAACAGCTGACTCTTGATTTCCACTCAGGTCATGATCCCAGGATTGTAGGATCAAGCCCCATGTTGGGCTCTGCGCTGAGCATGGAGCCTGCTTGAGATTCCGCCTCTCTCCCCTGCTCATACTCTCTCTTTCTCTCTGAAATAAAATTTGAAAAAAATAAATAAATAAAGCAGCCCTTACCTGGGGGAAGATTTTGTTCATTTCTCCAGCCTCTAGCTCACAGCTCCAGCTCCTGGCGCTGGAGGCCCCTTGCAGAGAACTTGCAGGATTCTGCCCTGTCACCAGGGGCAGCCTGGAGGAGGGAGGGTGTGAGGGCTCACCTGGCCACACCCTCCCTGTGGGCAGTCCCCTGCCAGGCTCCTGCCTGGCCTGTCCCAACCCTGCAATCTGATGGGACACTCTCAGGTTGGAATCCTCCTGCCCATGTTACGGGGGCTCGGACCTGCTTTTTCCTCATCAGCGATGAGGCAGGGTGGGGGTGGGGGGGTTCCTCAGGCCACTCGGCTGCATAAAGATGCAGGCAGAAATACCCAGAATTAGTTTTCTAGGGCTAGAAAACAGGAGTCATTTTCTTATTGTTCTTCTATTCAATTTAATAGGTTATCTATGTGGAAAGAATATGCATTTCCAACTAAAATTATAAAGCAAATATAATTTTAATTTATTAAAAAAAATTTTAATGTTTATTCTTGAGAGAGAGAGCACGAGTGAGGGAGGGGCAGAGAGAGAGGGAGACACAGAACCCGAAGCAGGCTCCAGGTTCCAAGCTGTCAGCATAGAGCCCAACATGGGCCTTGAACTCACAAACTGCAAGATCATGACCTGAGCCAAATTCTGACGCTTAACCCACTAAACCACCCAGGCACCCAGACAATATAATTTTAAATTATTTTATTTAAAAAAGTGCTCATGTACCTTTCCTTCCCTTTTTTTTAACTTTTCATGTTTATTTTTGAGAGAAAGCGAGCACAAGCCCAGGAGGGGCAGAGAGAGGGGGACGGAGTATCCAAGTGGGCCAGCACTGACAGCAGTCAGCCCGATGGGGGGCTCAAACTCAAGAATCTTGGGGTCATAATCTGAGCCGAAATCAAGAGTTGGACGATTAACCAACTGAGCCACCCAGGTGCCTTGTTCTTTTCTTGTAAATGTTTACTTGAGAGAGGGAGGGAGGGAGGGGCAGAGAGAAAGAGAGAATCTCAAGCAGGCTGTGCACTGTCAGCTTGACATGGGGCTCAATCTCATGAACCATGAGCTCATGACCTGAACTGAAATCAAGAGTTGGTGCTTAACCTGCTGAGCCACCCAGGCGCCCCACCACATACGGTTTCGTCTTTCTGGAGATGGGGCCTGTGAGGGGGGAGGGGTGGGCAGGTCACTCACTTGAATAACCCCTGCCATCCCACCCCATGGGTGGCAGCCTCATCCCACTGTTGGGGAGACCAAGGCTCTGGGAGCTCAAGGGACTGGTTGGAGGACCAAGGGAAGAGAGGCGTCCACCTCAGAATGGAGCGTGGGGCCCCCAGGGAAGGTCCCTCTGTGGACTGCGTCTGATACCCAGGGGCTGTCTAGCCTGTGACTGACCTTCTCGGTTGCACTGGGATGTAAACTACTGGATGCGGTGGGCAGCCTTCCGGAGGCAGCAGCCCTGGGCAGGTTCTCTTGAGGGCTCTGCCACCAGCGCCGCTGTGTGCAAGTTGCTCCCCTTTGCTGAGCCTCAATTCCCTCGTCCGGAAGATGAAAGGCTTAGACTAGATGAAGGGGGCATCTTAGTTTGGGGACTCCTATAATCAGACCATAAGACCAGACTGAAAGGCAAACAGGCTTCATTGGGAGTGATGCCTGAAAACGGGGTTCACAAGGATTCTGAGGCCAGGACTCAGGGTTTTATGACTGACCAGAGACATCTACCATGGGTTCCCTTGGGCAACCCTGCTGACCTCCCTGAGGCTGCTGGAGCCACACCTGGGTAAACGTCTAGCAAGAATAGAAACTTTGGAGCTGATAGTCCAAATGGTCACACACTAGCTGTGTGACCTCTGGTAGGCCGGTTACCTAACCTCTCTGAGCTTCAGCGTTCTCATCTACGTCTCTAAGCGTCCTGTCCATTTATTCCTGAAGAAACGTGGGGCCCCAGAAAAGGGACCTCGCTGTCCTCCCCACTCAACACCCAATACCTCTCCCTATTTCCTCTAACCTCTCCTTTCTTCCCCTCTTTCCTCCCCTGGAAAAAAAGAGTCTCCAAAACATATCACAGAAAAGTAGGAAGAATCATGTAACAACCAGGTGCCTACCCCTGGAGTTAACGAATAGTAACATTGAGTCGTTTTTGCTTCAGACATTTTTTTCTATTAAGTTTGGCAAAATCAAAGGCATCTTTTCTCCCCAGTTGTGTTTATTCCCTTCTTCCCTACCCGGAGTCCATCAGTTTCCAGATTATGTCGTGTATGTTTCCAGGGGCTGATTTTTTACAATGCTGCTGCTTTAGACACACACACACACACACACACACACACACACACACAATCATATGGTAAAGGCACCTCAGTTTCACCAGAATTTGCCCAACTGCTCTTCCAGATGCCCATTTGCATGCCCATTAGCAGTTTGTGAGAGTTTCTGCCTTCTGTCTCCCCAGCCTTGAAATGGTCAGACTTTCTGACACCTGGGTCTGTCTGGTAGGTTCAAAGTGGTGTCTCTGGGTGGTTTAATTTGTACATCTCTAGCGATTACTACTGCTACCACCAATCACTGACAATAGTGAGCATTCACTTTTGCCACACGCCGTACTACATGCTTTATGTATGTTGATTATTTAGTCCTCCCCACCGCAGCATGTGGGGACTATTATGTCCTTTTTACAGATGAGGACACTGAGGCACAGCGACATTAAGTTACTTGCCCAAGGTTCGCAGCTGAAAAGAGGCGGGACCAAGATACAGAACTGGCTGGCTGAAAAGTTCACACTCTACCTGTACCCACACCCTCACTTCTCAACACAGCATCTGCATCGCCTGAGAGCTGGATAGAACTGGGGTCTCACCCCAGCCCCTCCAAACCAGACCCTGCATCTTACAGGAACCTCGGAAGATTCAAAAGCACATTGAATTTGGAAAGCCTTCCCCGACCCTGTGCTGTGCTGCTCTTCTTTGTACATTGGTCGTATGGTTTCCTCCCTGGCGTATTGCATTTTCCTATCTGTCGTTCATTTTTCTATGGGTGGTTTGTCGTTTTCTTATTGATTTGTGGATTTCTTATAATTTCTTTTTTTTTTTNCGCTTAACCGACTAAGCCACCCAGGCGCCCCGATTTGTGGATTTCTTTATGCTGGATTTGAGTAACCTGTTACATGGGCTATATGTCTCTCTCCAGACTATAGCTTGTCACTTGCTTAGAGTGACTTCTGCTGGCTCCCTCTGCCTTTCTTGTTTAAGATTTTTTAAAAGTTTATTTACTTTGAGAGAGTGTGCGTGCAAGCAGGGGAGGAGCAGAGAGAGAGAGAGAGAACCCCAAGGTTCCACACTGCCAGCACAGAGTCCGAGAGGGGGCTCAAACCCATGAACTGTGAGATCATGACCTGAGCTGAAATCAAGTGTTGGATGCTCAACCACTCAACTGACTGAGCCACCCAGGCGGCCCATCCTTCTGCCTTTCTAAATCCACCTTTTGCGCCCAGAACCAGGTGAAAACCTCACTTCATGGAGCCTTCTCTCCCCCTCCTCCTGGATTTACCTTTCCCAGTATACCTTACCTGGGAGGGGTGGGGGGTGGGGGAGGCTCTGTCTTAGCCTGACTGTGGCTAGGGGAAACCCTCTGGACATGAGATCAGTAAACCTCAGCTTGTCTGACAGACCTGGGGTTTAATCCCAACTCTGTAAAACTAATACTATCTCATTTAAGGCGGCAAGTCCCAACCTCTTGAAATCTTTCCTCATCTGAAGGATGGAGATAAGAACACTTACCTCAAAGGACTATGGTTAATATGAAGTAAGGGCCCGTATGTGAGAAGAGTTCTGCTCCCTCTGAGGGTGCAGTAATGTTTCTGGAGGCCTTGTTGTGTTTAGTTTACGGTTACAGAGAGATCTGCTAGGACTGCTTCTTAGTCCAGGGTCCAACTCTGAGTTGCCGAATGCTAATGGGTCCCACCATTACGTGGACCCAGGGACCTGAGATCTTCCAGATCCACCTAGAGCATTTATCATTCCTCCCCTATAACCTGGGGGGCACTGGCTGGCCGGCTCTCCGCTCGGAGACTGTGTACTTGAGGCTAGAGTGGAAATGGCCCCAGGCTGCTTTCCAAGAGGAATGTTGTAAGCACCCATTTAAGGGGATAGTGAGACCGCTCTGAAGGGCTTTGGCAGACATCACGGACAAACGCCATCGTGATAGACCTCGGCAGACACTTTTCCAACATAGCATTATAATAGAGTTTAATGAAGATAGTCCTCATTTTATTGAAGTTTACATACTTAAGCATTATGAATCAACAGATGTGGGGCGCCAGGAATGACTGCATGATGGTCCATCTTGAGGTAACATTATCGAGCTTTTGTGGAAACCTCTCATTTCTAATCAGTCGCTGTTTTCTTTCTGCCTAAGCCTTCAATTATTGTTGTTCCAATGTTGCAGAACAATTCAAGTATAAAAAGCACACAGGAAACAGTAAAAAAAAAAAAAAAAAAAAAAGCCAAAAAACTNAAAAATAAAAAAAAACAACAAAAAAGAAAAAAAAAAAAAAAAAAAAAAAGCCCAAATAATTTAGAATTGAATAAGCGAACAAAAATATTTTGCTCCTAAAATGACAAAGTAAAACGGTAGGTGAGCTAATTGGAATTTCAATAAAATCTTTAAAAAATGACAAAAGTTAGACATCCTTTAAACCAGGGATTCAGTGAACTTGAATGGGAAAAAAATGAAATCTTTATTTTCACTAACTTCTAACTGAAATCTCTCATTTCCTTCAGTTATGAAATACAGGCAACAGTCGACAGTATATGAGAAGTACCTGTGACTTTGTCACCAATGGAAATCACAGACATTTAGAGATCATATTACAGTTGCTGCAGATATTTCAAAATAATTCACAATTGAAATTACAGAAGTTTTAGAATCACCACTAGACCTTAATTTATGTGTTAATAAAGAAGTACCTATATACACAACCACAACATTTAAAAACTCTGTTAATAACTATATTTTAACATCATTAGTTTCCTTTGCAGTCCTTCATATTTAGTTTTAAGCATTTGAAAACATTGTTCTAAGGAGTCCATATTTCACAGATCGCCAAAAAGGTCCATGGCCTACCAGGATTAAGAACACCTGCTCTGAACAAGTAGGTCATGAACACCTCAGGAAGAGAACGCTTAATCGCGAAATATATGGAGCTGACTTCAACAATCACAAACTTCAGGAAAGGTATATAAACTGTGCCTCCTAACAGAATGGCTGCAAGGAGTCAGAAAATGCATTCATTGTACAATCTAGCTTCTCACAGAAGTCTGCATTTCCCACTATTTCAATCTTCTCTACTACTGTACATACCTCCACCCCCGCTCTAGAACAAATAGTCAAGAAAGATTTTAAAAGGTAGCTCTAATGTTGATGATACTCAAATGTAAACACGACGATCTTAGCAACTGGAAAGCTTGTGGGAGGGGTTCAGGAGCGCACTGGGTTGGAAAAGACTGGGTTGGCAAATTGGAATTTGAGGATGGCAGTAAGTTGACCTAGCATTGTAGTTTAAAAATTTAGCCCAACGTAAGTCTGGCAAGAAGCTTGAGCTTCATGGAACAGCCTTCTCAGTTGGCTTGGTAACAATTTAGATTGTGACCAGGACCCAGGGACCAGTCCTAGGGGTTACCATCCCAAGAGTAGTGTGGAGGGGCAGAGACTTATAGATAAGGACTCAAAAATATATGTGAAGTAAAATGAAATGGGATTATTAGGCATAAAAAACAGAACTCTGGGAAGGGAATGGAATTCCCCATTTTGGTGTGGCCGAGTAAGTATGTAATTTAACAGACCTTGGAGGTTTACTACAGAACTGATATTGGTGGCTTCTGAACTTGCCCTTCTGGTCTATCCTCAACATTGTCATCAAGTTAATCTGTTCTAAAACACCGTAACTCTCTTGCTTAAAACCTTCCTGTGGCTTCCTACCATGCCCAGGATCACGTCCAGGTTGAATAAGTTCCTTTATTATCTTGCCTGCCCAGCCCCGTCTATTGCCATGCTTTCGCATGCTCTGGCTCAACCTGCCGACCAATGTGCAGCCCTCACGTGTCCAGGTCTCTGTGCTCACTGCTCCCGCTGCCTGGCATCCTTCTTTGTCCGGCTTTCCTTTCTCCCCCAGGTTTAAGATGGGATGCCACTTCCTCCCACAAGTTAGGGTTAGGGGTCCCCCCGTAGTACTCTATGCTTTTCTGCTCATAGCCCTTATCACATTAAAGTCGTCTCCTTCCCCAGTCTTTGAGCCACCAGTCGTTTGTTGCTCAAGTCCTATCACCTGGCATAGGGCCCGACACTCAGGCTCTCCGGCGGTTGTTGGGTGGTAAAGCTGTGCATCTGGAACAGGGTCCCTGTGCAAAATCACTGCTGTGGGGTGGTAGGGTAGGGACTCGGATGAGACTGTTTTACAGATTGCTCCAAAAGTGGGGGGGGGGGGCTGGTTAGTTTTATCAGAAAAGGTCTAGAAGAAACCTCTAGATCAATGATTCCCAATATGTGCCCTAAGATACTCAAGAGCTCATAAGAATCCTAACAGAGCTATTTTATTATTGCACAAATCATAATGGAAACGGCACATGTGTCTGAATTAAAGCCAGACCGGTAACAAAGGATAAAGCTGTTTGCTTTTGGTTGGAATATCAGCTCAGAGTAAAATAGGTTTCACATGATGATCAAAAGCTCAGGTTGGCTGGTAATGTATCATAGGAATTTCTGAGACAGGGCGGATAGGCCAGATAATCTGGTCATTTCAGACTTTCTGGAAAAAAAAAATCCTAAACAAAAGATGTCCATAAAGTTTTATGAAAAGATTGGGATTCTTGGGGCCTACATCACTCACTATAGTGATCACTACTGTCTCTGTAACTGCCTGAATTAGTATGTCTCTTAGACCAGGGACCTGATCCAAGGATCTTTGGGGTCTGGAAGGTTTGAGTCATAGACTCAAGGGTCTGGATCATTTGCCCAGGGCCAAGACAAGATTCTCAAGAAGATGCTGTGTGGTAGGAAAGAAGGTGCTGCCTGTCTCATGGCAACAAGTGAAGATGGGCCATTCAACAAGGGCTAAACTTTATTGATTTATTTTTTAAAGTTTATTTGAGACAGAGGGGGGCAGAGAGAGAGGGAGAGAGAATCCCACGCAGGCTCTACCCTGATAGCATGGAGCCCGACGTGGGGCTCAAACCCGTGAACCTATGAGAGATCATGACCTGAGCCGAAATCAAGAGTCGGAGGCTTAATCAACCGAGCCACTCCAGTGCCCCCACAAGGGCTAACTTTAAAAGAAGGAACTGGTTTTGTTGCTTCTTTTGGAATTTCAAGTCAAACCTTTTTATGCTGTGTATATTTTGAGAACATCTTTCTGCTTTCATACTAAAATAAAAGGGCAGAACACAAATATTTGCAAGTCAGCTCATTAACAGGAATGACTGGGTATCTCCACATATATGGAAATGGCTCATAAACAAGAGGGGAAAGTTTATCTAAACTTGGATCGATGCTTTCAAGAGGAGGGTGTCTCAGGGGTACCCTGTTCGAGAAGCAAAAAGAAACAAGACCGAGAGAGGCTGGAAGAACATAGGACAATTATCCAGTTGCTCCTTCTTATCCACACATCCCTTTGTAGGGCTTTATAAGGGAGGCCCTCCCTACCAGGGGGCTCTCGGGCGACTGCAAAGTCGCAGCATTTGGTGTAGCTCCCTCTCAGCGGGCCTCACTGGAGGCGTCACAATTAGACCTGTGCCTGACGAAGAAGCAGTAAGTATGTGCCATGGGTGGGAAAATAAGACCAGCGTGTGTGTTTAAAGGGAACTCCAGTCTATTCCTCATGGTTTTCAACTGTTTTCTACCAAAAAGAAGAAACAATGTGTGACAATTGCTTAGTAATTCCTTCCTTCTTCCCCATCTGGATGTGTTCGCATACTTTCAAACCCTCTATCTTCCAAATCTAGACAAACTATTTTAAAAAATAAAACCTATCATTTTATAACCAAAGTGTCACTTGATTAGTTAGCCACATTTTCTTCTGACTCAGAGCAAGCTGATGACTCAGCCGGAAGGTAAGCGTGGGACTCACTCTGCAGCCACGCAACACTTCTGCAGGTGCCAGCAAGGCCCTGTGAGTAAGGAAAGTACTGGTTTGCAAAGTTCATTAACGTTCCAGGGTACAGTGACACGGAATCATGTTCTGACCGTGGTGGACTATGTCACCTAACGTCACTCTTATTTTTAAATCTGCATTATTGTAGGTTAAAGGAATGATAATAACAACAATCTCTGACAAGTGGAATCTATACTCAATCCTGCATCCCAAAGGCCGAATTCTTACCATCAACACGAAAGGTTTTCTCTGAAACTTATACTTGATATGCTTTCTAACAGAGAAAAATAGTTTTTTGGAAAGACGCATCCAGCAAAAACTCTACAGCCTATGCAGAATAACATAAAATGAACTTCCGAGAGAGTCATTTCTGCTTCAGTTTGTTCTCAGATCATCCTATTATACAGCATTAGACATAGAACATTTTGTAATTCTTTTCTAGGTTGGGTTGGGGTGAAACAGAAGATCTGGAAAATCAGGAGTATATAAACTCAAATTTTGGCACATAGTTATTCAAATAAAGTTTTAATGATTTCAGTCCATACAACTGAAAATGTAGTGTCATAAACGGGCATTTCCTGCTAAATTTCAAAATACGGCTTATGGGCCATTTCTGAGCAGAAGCATCAAATCCTACTGAGTATTCAGTTTATTAACTAAGATGACAGTATCATGGTAGGAGGAGGGGAAGAGCAATGATCAGCTCACACAATCTGGCTAAGAAAGAAAACAAACAAAAACAATGTAAATAATAAAATAGCTACAGATATTAGTAAAATAAAAATGCAATCCCAAATATCCATCTCTTAAATTACTAGGAAAGAAATTACAGATAAAGTTACAGCAAATACAGTCTTCACAGATTTGGGTAACTTTATTGTACTTTATAGTGATTTTTAAGCCCTATATCCAATGAAACCATTTTTAAAAGCTCTATGAGGAATGGAAATTTAGATGCCTATTACCCTTTACTTTAAAAAAGAAAAAAAAGCTTAAATTTTTGAATGAGCAAGATTCACTTTTGCAGGTAGAGGCCCTGCTTCTTCATGGTCTTCAGCTTTAGATCTAACAACCACAAGGGAGGAGGCTGGATATCTGTTTAGCTTTTGTTCGTTCACAAATTCCAAGTCTCCATAGATACTCAGCTTCTGCAAAAGAAAATCAATGCATATTAGTAATTTGGAAAGTTAAGAACCCGAGTACATCTTCAAATAATAACTTAATCTATGGGTATTTGGTAAGACAAAAACAAAGACTCAACCGACATCCTCCAGAATGGAGAATGCTTTTACTCAGTGTTATTGATAGTGATTCAGATGGCCAAAGAAAACGTTTCCATATGTCCCAGCTTAAAATATGTAGACACATAGCAACTGACTATCAAGAAAAATTGCTCAGGCTTCAATGGAATTATTGTGGTCAAACCAAGAGCACTGATTCTGGGTATTTGACATGTCAGGTGATCAATTCTTTAAGTCTTAGCTCTCTGAATGAGTGATCAAATGATGTGGGGTAAGTTTTAACTTGACACATTGGAAAAGAATATTGTAAAAAGCTGGGAGTAGAACAAAGGATATACATGAAACACTTTAACATCGATAGAAAGGTCTTCAGAAATATATAAAAAGCTCCTCAAATTATTACTATCATATTCAAGAAGATACTGCAACAAAAGAATGAAAGCATAAAACAGGATCAATGTAAATATCATAAAACTCACTGGAGTATAACGGCAATGTCTAATATCTTTTGAAAGTAGGTCTGTTTAGATTATGTCTATTTCCTAAAGGCAGAAAAGCAAAGCAAAAAGTTTTTACTAAGAAATGGGTAGATTTTGTTAACTCATACAGCAACAAATCTCTGAATCTATCAGTTAAAAATTGAAGTGCTGACACCATTGACAGGGAAATTGATGAGCTTGCTGAGCAAAACCACCTAGAAGTACTTGATGTTGGAAAGGTTCTTTTAAAAGATGCTGAATAAAGAGCACTTTCAAGAGGTTAAGTATCTATGAATACTACTACATGCTATGACACAGAGGAGCCCTGAAAACATTATGCTAGGTGAAAGAGGTCATTCATAAGAGACCACATTTTGAGGGTCTATGGCTCAGGGTGGTGGTGGTAGTAGCGGTGCCTGGGAGGCAGTAAGGAGCGACAACTAACAAGTACGAGGTTTCTTTTCGGAGTGATGAAAATGTTCTACAAGAGACTGTCACAACGGTTGTTTATTTGGACATGTTTCAGATGTAGCCTGCTGCCTACGGGTGCAACAACTATTCTACAACAAGGAGGCAGCCCGGTACCTTATACTTTTCCAGTAAGAGAGTATCTTCCAGACAGACTCAGTGGTTGGTGGACTGGACATATATCGGACATGCTGTGGCCTCCTTAAACCCCAGAACTAACAGGCGCTAATTTGCTCTGGGGCACGGTGACAGAGCTGCTTTCACGACTCTATGGAACGGCAGTTAGACCTTGAAGCAGTGACCAGGACCTGTTTCAGTGACCTCAAACATCCACACGGAAGAAGCTACCTAGAACAGGGAGAAAGTGTGAAATGTGTGGAGAGAAATGAATGGGAGCGTATGGACAATCTGTAGCGAGTATGTGTACTGATTTTCTGACTACTGCATGCACATTCTCAAATTCCAGTTAAATATAAGGGTACAAGAGAGATCTTTTCAAAAGTGTTAACTTGGTATGTTTACCACCCAAGTATCCTTTATGAAAACAACTACTTAAGAAAGTACTCCAGCAAAATAAAAAGGAATTCAAGAAAGCAAAACACACAGAAATACAAGAAACAGCAGCAGTTGAGAGGACTTAGAAAATGAGAAGAAAGCTAGAACAAAACAATAAAAGGTTCCATTAAGCAGAGCTATTTGGAAGATTCTCCTGGGAAAACTTTAAGTTATTCAGGTTCACAATTGCTTTTATGTGACTCTAGTCAGCACTGGATTTGGTTCTGCTTTGAACATTTATAGAATTATATTATAAATGTTATCTATTGGATTTTAATGTTTTTAAATATTTTTTAAAATTTTTATTGATGTATTTTAAGAGAGAGAGAGAGTATGATCAAAGGAGGGGCAGAGAGAGAGGGAGAAAGGAGAATCCCAAGCAGGCTCTCTGCTGTCAGCAGTCTGATGCAAACTCACAAACTATGAGATCATGACCTGAGCTGAAATCAAGAGTTGGATGCTTAACTGACTGAGCCACCCAGGCCCTCCTATTTTTATTTTTGAGAGAGAGAGAGAGAGAGAGAGCAAGCGCACACACATGCAGGGGTGGGTGGTGGGCAGGAGGAGGGGCAGAGAGAGAGGGGGACAGAGGATTTGAAGCAGCCTCTGCACTGACAGAGAGCCTGATGTGGGGTTTACCGACCGTGAGATCATGACCTAAGCCAAAATCGAACACTTAAGTGACTGAGCCACCCAGGCACCCCTGGATTTTAATTTTTTAAACCAATCTATTAGAAAAGCATGGAAGGATGTATAAATAATTAACATTTACATTTTTTTTGGTTAAGGGTCATAATAACTAATGAAAATTGAGAGAGTATGGGAAGAAAGGAGAAGGTAAGAAAGTAATGAGGAATTCAACTAAATCACGAAAAGTATACAAAATTTATATTACAAAAACCAGAGCATGAAGAGATGAAGGTGAGGTGGGAGACAGTATAAGTGAGCCAAGTTCCTCATTCTTCAGTAGGAAGACCTTAGATAATGTCTAAAGGTGATAAAACAAAACACAGAAGATAAAATAGAAGATCAAAGATAAGAATAAAATTAAATGGAAGATAAAATTAAAAAGCGGTAGCTACTTGAAAAATTGTTTAAACTATTAACTTGTTTATCTGAGAAGTGAAGAAAAGAAAGACAATTTAAGCCACAAGCATTATTACTTCTACAAGTTAAAAAGTAAATTAATAATATATTCGGGCTTTAGGCCTGGCTCTGTCATTAACCAGTTAATGTGATCTTGGATGAGTTACTTAAATCTCTAAAACTTAGTTTCTTAACAGAATTTGCACAAAAGCTGTGGCACTTACACTGTTTTCTGATTTTCTGACTCTTATCAGACTTAACACTTCAGAACCGCAAGGTTTTTAAGGTCTTTTTCTTTTAAGATAAAGAAAATAATGCTTATTACAGTTTTGTGGGGTTATTTAGAGTTTATTTACTTTTAGAGAAAGCACAACCAGGGGAGGGGCACAGAGAGGAAGAATCGCAAGCAGGCTCTGCACGGATGGACTTCTGGCTCCCCTTCAGTGAGAGAGAACTCCCCTCGTCTCTGGACTGGGAGGTGTGACAGTGCAGCAGCTCAGAAAGGAGTTGCCAATTAGGCGAGTCCTGATGGATTCCAAGTTTTTAGAGATTGGCTCATACAATTTCTTATAATTCTCCTTGTCTTCTGCCAGCTTAGATAAGAACTTAAGGCATTTATTACTGACAATGTTCTTGCAAATGACCTTCAAAATCTGGTTCTGCTGCAGCGTTTCTCAGGAGATGTTCAGGGGCAAGTACTCAGAGGCAACCACAACCATGGATGAAGCTGAGATGCTCGCGTATCAGCTCATCGCAGCTGTCCGTAATGAACAGATGGCAGATGGAGAGCCTGAGGTTTTTCTTTTCACTCTTGCTTTTGGAGGTCAAAAGGAGCCCAATGGGGGATGAATAGCAATGCTCTGAATTCCAACTCATCTTCTAGAGGTTGACTACCAAGTAGTCTTCCCAGTCATTGGTAAGGCTCTTGTAGAACTCTCCATATTCCTCCTGGGTGATATCATCAGGTTTCTGGTCCAAATGGACTTAGTCTTGTTCAGGTCTTCCTGACAAATAGATTTCTCCTTACTCTTCTTTGTTTTCTTTTTGTTGTCCTTCCTGCTATCATCCTCCTCATCTGAGCCCACATCTTCAGTCTTTGGCTTCTCCTCATTATCCTTATCTTCTTCTTTCTCACCTTTCTCTTCTTCCGCCTCATTATCAATGATTTCTTTCTCTGTTCCTTCCCCAAATAGAGGGTGATAGCTTAACGTATGAACTGTGAGTGCTTCTTCACTTCTTTGACCTGCCTCTCCCAAGTACTGTGTCTGGTCTTTAAGGTGGAGGATCACTTCAGTAGCCCAGCCGATGGGCTCACCATGGTCTGCATGTAGAGGAAAGGAGCCTCCAGCAGAAGGTTCCCGAGCATATTGCTCATCATCATTGAGCTTTGTGCTCACAACCACCTTCTCTACCACCAGGGGTGGGAGGCCAAAGAAAAGCCCACACCAAACTGTCCAATCATGGCTGTCTGCACCAGCCTAAAAAGCCTCCATTGATGCGTTAGTGCCTGACTTGGCAATGGTTCCCATATTACATAGAAGGTCAGCTTTGGTTATGCCAACACCTGTGCCCACCAGAGTCAGGGTGCATTCCTTGGGATTGGGGATGAAAATTTTCAGCTTTTTAACTTGGAAGGGCCAGTCAGGCTCTCACAGTGAATCTTGTTCAAAGTATCAGAAGCATTACTGATCAACTCTCGAAGGAAAATTTCCTTGTTGGAATAAAAAGTATTGATAACAAGAAATAAGAATTGGACAATTTCTGCCTGGAAGGCAAAAGTCTCCACCTTCTCCACTCCATGGTACACTTCCCCAGGCATCAGAAAGGAGAAAAGCTACAAGCACTACCGACCAGGGTGGGCAGTGACTGTTGTCTAGCTCACACTCTGCAACAAGGCTGCCTGGGAGTTGCTCAAGAGAGCTAACTTGAAACCAGAGGATTATAATCTTGACAAATAAGAAAAAAGGAAGCACACAAATGATAACACTGAACAGCATCTATATCACCATCTGTTGCAATAGCAAATTTCTGCGTGATCTCTAGGAATGAATAATTCAATACTGCTATATCCTGTTCTCACATGTCAAGTTTGACCTTCCCGACAAGGATCACTATGAATGAGGACTCTTCATCTTAAATGGATAGCTCAACAAGAGAAAGCGTCACCCATGAAATTTCAAAAATGACATAAAAAATGTGAAAGAATAGGGAAAAAAGTATAGAAAAGACAATCAAAATCTTTATAAAAGACATTGCTTTAAGATCAACCAAACAAATGAAATTTTTTGCCAACTCTTTCTGGTCACATAAATGATGAGTACCTACTATGTGCAAAGCATATGATAAGTGATGAGTACTTACTATGCGCAATTATTACAGAGATTTCCTAAATAAGAAAAACAAAGCTGCTCATAAGTTTCGAAGATCACACTTCTGACCTTTATTACCACCATTTAAAGCTTTGTTTGTAGTGACCGAAAACGAAGCTGTTTATATTTCATGTTTGAGCTCCCAGATACCAGATCAGTACTGACGAGAGACTCTCAGCAGGCTTATAATTTCCTACACACAGGACTATATTTGTAAGTAACGTAACAACATATAAGTAACATTGCTTACACATGAGTTATACCTGTAGAACTTAAAATGATATCTCCTGTTACTATGGAAAAGAGACAGAGACAATTTGTGTTTCAATAATAAAGTCAATGAAAAGGCTTTATGAAAGTAAATCTTTAAAATAGGTGGCTTTTGGCCAAGAAAACCGAGTAACTTTTTTAATGCTAAGTTTTCAGCTATTTTTACAGTAAATAGAGAAAGATTACCAGGGACAGAGTATTATACTGCAATACATTTTGAAACAAGAAACAAAATATTAATAATATGAATTAAAAGTCATGCTGAAATCTGCTAAAATGGAAACGTCATGACAGTTCTGGATGGTGAGTGATTTTTTTCTGTTTCTTTATGTGTCCTTTACAAATTTCTACACTAAATATATACAATTTTTATAATGAAAAAACAATAGTTAAAACAACACTATTACTTAGCCAAAGTGTGGTTTCACATTACAAAGTAAAACCTAAAAGCTGTGAATCTAAGTAGCTGTTTTCCATACATTTTTCTAGAAAATCTATTTCCTTAGAAAAGTACAGGTCTTTCGAGGATGCAGCCATAATTTTTATTGTGAAGGATTCACAGTAGAGTTCTAGAGAGGGGTGATAAAGTAACATCCATTTGGCAGGTATCTGGGGGGAATATAACAGTTGCCCACAGGGCTCTGTGCGTAGTGCTGATGATTTAGGCTTTATGGCCACAAGGGTGTGGGGGTATATGTGTTTCCCACATATACCAGGTGTTTCCCCGAAGAACTTGGAAAAGAGGAGAGAGAATTTCTCACAGAATTAAAGCTATAGAATCAAAACAAAATTTATCAGAGCAGAGACAACATCTCAACAGAAGAGAAGGTCAAGAGTCATCTGAAAGGGAGGGAAGGATCCCTTGGTCTGTAAGATATAACCAAAGCCACAATGAGAAGCAGTCATCTCCACTAAGTCAAGTAAGGCTTAGAGAGGAAAAACCGTGAAGTGTCCACCTAAGAACTGTTTGGATAAGAGAGAATTTGAGGATCCTGGCTCAAAAACACGAACCACGTGGTCCGGGTGGGCTCTATCTTTCTGGTGTCAAAGAGGGCACATGAGATCAGCCCTGAGATGAATCACATAATCATCTCTACTACTTACGATTTCAGGCTAACTAAAGAAACTTCAGGGTATTGGCTTTGGAGTCAGATTACCTGGGTTCAAATTCTGGTTCTACCACTACTGGTAGGTGACACTGGAGAAATGAAACACTCTCTTTTGCAATCTTCCTACCTGGACAATGGGGATGATAATAGCAGCCATCTCATAGAGTTCTGAATGGACTCCATCTGCCAATTCAGGTAAAATGCTTAGAAGGGTGTCTGCGAGAAAGTGCTCAACGTCAGTCAGGCCCGGGGACCAGGATCCAGGTGGTGCTGGACATAGAAAGTAAACTCGCTCTGGCAATATCCAGACCAGTCTCTATGGAATCTTTCTTTTACAAGGGGAGTCTGGGGAGTAAGGAGGAGCCGTGCTGACATACAGAAAGCAAGGAACGAAGTGCTACAGGGTGGGTGGGGATCAACAAAGGTTTAGTAATAGAGGTTTGTAGTTTTGTTGTCATGAGGGTTTAGAGAGAGCATAGGGCAGCTCAAAAGGAAGTAACAGGCCAAGGCATTCCTATGTTAGATAAATAATTTCAGTTTTATCAGGAATAATAAAATAATTAAAATATGGACATCAGACTAAACAAGAACACAAGCAGATAATGTAGCCAGAGGGTGTTATTCAAGGTTCTTCCTAATCCTGTCTAACTGTATTCATTTTGTTTCATTTCCTAAGTTCTTTTAATCAAGTCAATTCCTTATAGTCCTTCACTGATAGCTTATTCTTCCCTGTACTTGGGAAAATTATCCAACCTCCTCTCTCCGCTAGTCTGTATCTTACCAGCCATTTTCAAAATTCAGGTCAAGAACCCCATTATCCAAAAGCCCTCCCTGACCATCTCCGCATACAGACTCTGCTTTCCTTAACACTTTATCTGTTCATTATTTGTGCCACCTTATTAGCCACAGGAAAGATGTTAATATATACAGGGGAAACAAAACAGGAGCTGCAAGTCAAAAGACATGAGCTGAATCCCAGCCTCAATATTTTCATACCTGTGCAAACTCAGGAAAATTACCTAGGCTTTGTAAGCCTATTTACTAGTCTATAAAATGGGTAAGAAAACCTGCTCCAGAGTATTGCTAGACATAGAAGATACACGAAAATATTTTGTACATTTTATTTATTTTTTTAAATATTTTTTTATTTATTTCTGAGAGACAGAGACACAGCGTGAGCAGGGGAGGGTCAGAGGGAGAGGGAGACCCGGAATCTGAAACAAGCTCCAGGCTCTGAGGCGGCTGTTGGCACAGAGCCCGACGCAGGGCTCGAACCCACGAACCGTGAGATCATGACCTGAGCCGAAGTCGGACACTTAACCGACTGAGCCACCCAGGCGCCCCTATTTTGTACATTTTAAAGAACCCCACAAATGTTAGTTACCAACATTATCCTGTCCCAGTTTCTAGCTGCTTGTGTCACATATCTTAATTAAAAATATGAAATATAATATCATAATCATTACTCATGTATAGCCTTATTTTAAAATCTATCTTTATAGTCTATTCATATAAGACTATTATTGTTCAAGCACCATGCTAGGCACATGCTAACTATTTGTTAGATTCTATTTTAATTTCACTTTCTTCTTTTAAGTCTTTTTCTACTACACTTTGGAGGCACAAGAGTACAAATGGATTTGATGTCAATAGACATTATTATTCTCTATACAGTTACATAAATAACTTTCTTTTCTTCAGAGCTAAGTTGAGTCATCAAATTATAGCCTTTTCCACAAACAAAAATCCTTTACACAGTTAGGTTTCTTGGGCCAGTTAAATTTTAATTACCAAGGAAGTCTCAATATTCTTCCCTCTCTCTCAGGGTTAGATAACAGCACACATTAACTCAAAATCAAATACTCCAGCCATGTCATTTCTAAAGCAGCAATTCCTCCTTAACGGCTGGGGCAATTAATTTAAAATTTTAAGTAGTTCTACAAGTCTTCCTTCTTACATATCACCTTAGAAATCAGTATCACCAGGTTCTCTTTATGATCAAAAAACCAGGGAAAGAGAGAGACACCTTACACAAACCTGCCATTTCATGTGAGCCAACCCCCATCTGTAGGATTAAAACCACCTAATCTTCTCTCATTCCATTAATAAAACAAGAGGCCTTGTTTCTCTAGTTAACAAATAAGGCATTTAAAACGGTAAATCACATGTCTCAGACTTCAAATGGCCAATGGGTTAGAATTAAATTTACCTCAGAGGGAACATACTGCTCCACAGCGGTAGCAACAGTTGCACAACAAATCCAGAGCAGCACCATCACCGAGAGGACGAGAGTCGTGGTTAGAATCCACCCAGAGTTACTAAAAAACAAGTCAGTCACATTAAAATCTCCTAATATACATATAAAAAGGAGATTCTTAATAAAGCAATCAACCTCACATATTTAGTTTAATACTTCATGTGTACTACCTTTAGAACTATTTAAAAAAAAATTTTTTTAACATTTATTTACTATTGAGAGACAGAGCATGAGTGGGGGAGGGCCAGAGAGAAAGGGAGACACAGAATCCGAAGCAGGCTCTAGGCTCTGAGCTGTCAGCACAGAGCCAGATGCCAGGCTCGAACCCATGAACCAATTTACAAGAGCGCATCTATTATGAGGCATTCTGTACCCATTATAGCATACCTTAAAGTGATAGTTAAATTCTTCTTATGTTTAAAATATCATAAAGTTGTCCAGTTACAAGAATTAGCAACTGGAGTTTTTTCCATAATTGACCTATTGTTTGCCAAATAATAAAAAAAAAAAAGTCAAGCTATTTTTAAATATCTAGTAGTCCAGTTCTGAAAAACTGATACTCAAGGCAGGTAGTCTGATTTCCACATCTGTGCTCATCCAATATGGCCTGATAAAAGGTCTCTACTTACCACTATAACCCATTCACTTGATGGTCTGCCAACACTTGAACATGCTAAAGAAAAGGTATGCAGAGTCACCGTTTGTCTCCCAGAAAAAGAGGTGGACATTGGAAAATGCACTGCATCTAAAAGCAGGGAACTCCTAGATGACGTTTTAAGTATACCAATTTAGAAAGGTAACAGTAAACACTATTTTTCATGAAAAAAAACCCACCCACTTTAGCTATTCCTAACCCGAGTACTAAGGAACTTCGTTCCACGAAATGAGAAGAATATATTTGATATCTGGATTCCAGTGACAACTAGTTAAGCCAGAAAACCGGGCCTCAGTATAGAGTCAATCTGCTGCTTCAACTTCCACAACAAAACAATCCTATAGATTCCCAAATATCTCTGTTCTCTCCTGTTCTCCTTGTCCAACCGCCTCGTTCAGACCTCATACTTGCCTGCAGGAGTTCCCACAGCTCTCCAATCTGATCTATCCTTCACATAGAGGCCTCTCCCTAATACTTAGATTTGATTACCTGCCTGCTCCTATCTAGTTCTTGTCTACCTGGTTTGGTCAAATTTCTGAATCTCCTGATTCTCCACACATAGTAATATACTTAAGGTATCTAGTAGGAAGCCAGCATAACTGAGAAAAAAATTAAAACTGCTACAACTGGCAAAACTCTCTATTCATTATTTAAGACTCATTTCTATTCCTCTGTCCGTCCTCCCTTTGACGGTATACGCCTTGTACTCTGTACAGGAGGGGTGTGTGTATGACATGCAGCAATCAGCACTGTTTGTTCACTGTTTGTATGTCTGTCTCTACCATATTAGACCTGACAACTCCACAGACGCAGAGAATGAAATTCTTTCTTTAGGTCCCAAGTCCCTAACACGGTTCTTGGCACATAATAGACTCCTTGAGAAGAAATGGCAAGTGAAAAAATGAGTTGACCTCAATTTCCATTCTAGAAGCTGAGGGTACCTGCAGAACAGCTACACAGCACAATAAAAAGCACTGCAGTTAAGAGCCAGATTCCACTGACTGGTCAGGGAATCTTGCGTGTCATCATGAAAAACTCGTGACCCTTTAGAAGAGACAGCTGCGGCAGGGCAGGATGAGTAAAAGATGCAGACTTAGAAAAGCGAGGTTTGAACTTTAACTTGGTGGATGTATATAACCTCAGGGGTGGGCAATTCACGTCTGATTCACCTACTTATCACAGTGTACTGTTCTAAGAGCCAAATGAGCTCACTGAGGGGAAAAAAGCATTTAAAAAAAAGTATTTTTTATTAAAATGTAGAATACTATTATAATTCATGTTTGTGGACAGAAACTTCTAGGCATTAAAATTCTAGTTATAAAGTTACTTATTTCCTAAATTAAACATTTACGTAATTACTTCTAAAATGTTAGATTTAAGAGAACAACATAAAATATAATGACAAAATGCTGAAGGGTAATAAGTCACCAATAAGCTGCCAGGTAGTATACTAGTGAGGATAAACTGTAACTCAAGGTCAGGTGATAACTAAGGTCTCATAAGACCAGCAAACTACAACACAGATCCTAAACATTAGAGAGAGGAAAAACTGTCTGTATTCTGCCAAGGTCAAAAGCAGGTTTAGAGATGAAAGGAAGGGGATATTTAAAGTTAAATCCTCATTTTCTTACCCAGTCTTTAAAGAATTTGGTAAAAGGTATTAATTTTTAGGTGCCAAATAGCCCTACTGATACCTGATAAAACCTGTCGAGAAACTATTTCTATTGTAAGAAATGACAGGGCAGTTTGGACTCGTGCACTGTTACCCTTGAGACAGAACGGCGTACTTGAGTATACATGCTGTGAGGGTGAGGGCGAGCAGTGGCTTATCACCTTCACTCAAATGCTTGGCCTGCTGTCTGACACAGTACACAATTATCAGTAAGTGCTACGGGCCTCTTTCTCTTCTTTTTTTTTTTTTTTTTTTTTTTTTTGGAGAGGTAGAGGTGGGTATAGGGGAGAGCTCTTATCAGAACTCTTTGGAGGAGAAGGGACATATTTTAATAAAACCCTCCTTATCTGCAGAAGGCATAATATTCCTTCCTAGGAGGGCATAAGGTCCCCATTACTCCCACCTGCCCACTTTCCCGAGCCATCTTTAAGGATCCTTGGCACAGAGCTGACATTCCTTAGTACAGAACACGAAGTCCTCTTTAATCTGTACCCCTTATCTACTTTCACTAGCCTGTGTGGCTATGTAGATCAAAACAAAAGTTTTAAAAGGTTTAAAAAGTTTTTTACTTTTGAGCAGCTTATATAATTTTATTTTTTCATATTTTGTTTATTTATTTTTAGAGAGGAGGAGAGTGTATGCCCGTGCATATAAGTGGGGGAGGAGCAGAGACAGAGGGACAGAAAATCCCAAGCAGGCTCTGTGTTGTCAGCACAGGGCCCAATGTGGGGCTCGATCTCTCGAACTATGAGATCATGACCTGAGCTGCAATCAAGAATCAGACACTTAATTGACTGAGCCCCCAGGGACCCCTAATATAATTTCAAAATAATAAAAAGGAATGCTTCTCTCTGATACAAGCCAGCTTTTATCTCCTATACATATAAATGAAGAGGAATACATACAGAGAAAGACATCTCAAAAAGCCATCACTTTCTCCATCTTCAAGATAATTCCTATGTGTTTGTGAACTTCTCATTTGCAGATCTGCTGAAATAACAAGGTACAATTGATGATATCCTATATTCCAAAAGCTGGTCTCAGATGACTATTCCTAGATATATTCACTGTACAGACACCCAGTTGCTTTTGTAAGTGTAATCTGATGCACTGATAATGAATACAAGTTCCTCTGGCACATTAAAAACCAAATGGACATTCCACCACATTATGGATTTCCTATTTTATTTTCAAATTCTTATTGACATTGCTTTCTAATTACATTCTGTTTAATTCTACTTACAAAATAATTAGAAAGTTAATTAAATCAGTATCTAAAATAAGGTCTGAGCTAGTATATTTTAAAAGGTGAGCTCAGCTTTAGGTGGATGTTTTATATTCCTGTAAGTTAAAATTTATTTCTAGTATATAAGTAAATAGAACAGGAACGCACACTTTTGAGGTAGTTTCACTATTTGGTTAGCATATTAGAAAATATCAGAATATCTTACTAGTTCATAGTCAAAATATTATGTTTGCAAAGTAAGCTACATGTTTGTTTTTATAACTACTGGTTTTCAAAGTGTGATTCCCTGAGCAGCACCATCAACAAAATCTGGGAACTTGTTAGGAATGCAAATTCTCGGGTCCTATCCCAGATCTAGTAAATTGGAAACTCAGGAAGTGGGGCTCAGAAATTTGTTCTAACAAGCTCTCCAGAACCTAATGCGGGCTAGAGTTTGAGAGCCACTGTTTAGGAATTATTTGTTCACTTTCTCTTAGTGTAAGAATCATCATACAACCAATTTCAGCCCACAACCAGATTTGCTAATGTTGTTGCTGAGCTACTGGAAATAAAACTTACAGGACATTTTGCTTAGTGACGATTCTTTCAGATTTGTAGGTTCCTGCTCCAACTGTGGTGCATACTGGATTTCTGGCTTAGACTAAAATGATAATGAAAGCAATTAAGCCATTTGTTCTTCTTATGCTTTTCTTAGTAACGAGTTCTATAACACATCATCTGTATAAACATTCGAATTGAGAAAAAGTAACAGAAGTATGGTATAAAAAATAAAACACATTAACTACAATATATTTTAATTGCACTTCCTAAACATCAGATCCAGTGCCTTGCAAAAGAGACAGATTTCTGGCATCGTCAAGTATTTAGTCAGTTTAACTTTCTGATAACATTAAAAAAAATTAAAAAGCAGGGACAAATGATAACACACTGCATTAAATATCATACCCTGCAAAAATGAGTTCTAATTCTAGTTGAAAAAAGAATACTTTAGCAGACTGCTGAAATTTCAGACTAAACACGTATTATCTCTATTTTTCTCATCTGAAACATTCCATTCTTCCCTCAGTATGAGTAATTCATACATTACAGCTAAATACTCCATACTTTACATCCTCTAGCACAGACCCTCTGGAGTGGGGGTTTCTCCATTCTAGTTACACTAAAATTGATACAAAGAGAGAAACAAAGCTAATCCCACATCTAATCAGGAATGAATGAGGGCTCCACTCTCAGAGTCAACTCAAACTTTAAGCTAAGTAGCTTTAGGACACAGAACTTATTCACGAATTTAAAGAGAAAAAAGTCCTTCTGTATTTTACTTATTACCAAATTATGTATAGAGGACCCAAGACTCAGGATAGTGCTAAAAACCACATACTAGCCTTACAGTGAGCCATTCTATTAGCAATATTCAAAGGTTTACTTTAATTATTACCTGGGATAAAGTGCCACAACATAGTTTGTGGTACATTTGAGGAATTTAACTACCAGATTAAAAGCAAGATAGCATGGTTGTGGGATATGTGCTTGGGAGTGAAAAGTGACCTGTCTGAAGCCTAATTCTGTTACTTCCTGGCAGGGTGATCTTAAAAATTAGACTCTCAGTTTCCTCATCAATATAGTAGGGATAATACAACCTCTTGAAGGCATGTAAAGATTTGAGATAACATGTGTAAATGCCTAGTACCTAAGAACCTTCAAGAAAAGCAGTTACAATCATCACATCACATGGTAAATAATGAGGTAGGAGAAAAGTTACTTCTCTAGGAGGCAATATGCTTCTTCAACAAGATTTTATAAGAATTATGAGAAAAAACACTACAAAAAATCAAAAATTGTGTCATATTTTTTCTTTAATATCTGTATGTGATACATATACACATGCCATTATTTATATTTAAAGAATATTTATTATTCTGATCTCTCATATCTAGTGGTTTCATTTCATCTACCACAAAAAAATTTAGAAGACTCAGAGTTCTTATTAGATAAGGATCAATAGGGCTTCCACAGGCTTCCAGTGGGCAGAGGGAAGAGTAAGTCACACTGTGTCCTGATGCCCAATGTTTTAACGTAGGTCAAATCAGTAATTATTATTTGATGATGTATATGGCTCTATGCCAAGACGTTCATTTAAGACATGTACATTTACTGTTGTCAGTATTTAGGTGAATCTATGGAGCACAGTTATTACCTGGAATATCACAATTTTTCCATCATCAGCTTGAAGATAAAAAGTCCATGAAGAGGTTATGAAGCTCTGTGCAGAGTCCATCATGTCACTCCAGAATGACCTTACCAGAGTTAGAGGGAAGAGTAGATGCATTTTTGGCATCAGGGACATGAGCTTAAAAAAAATAAAACAAAACAAAAAAACCATAAGAAATACATTATTTTTATATATGTATATTCAAGAGAACAAACTTAATCAAGATGCCTCAGATCCTGACTGAGACAGAGAATAAAGTTAGTGAGTCTACCACAATCACTAGCATTAAACATAGTTATCTATGCAAATTAACTCTGATAAAGCTTAAGATCCCAAGCTACCTTAATTTGCCACCAAACACACATATAAACTACTTGTCACTTCTATCAGGCTTTTGAATCAGGTCCAAAAATGTAGAGAATCTTAAGATTTGATTAAATAAGGATTAACAAGGCCTCAAGAGGTAGAAGGGAGGAGGGACAAATTATACCATCCTCATCTTTGATGTTTTCATGTAAAATAAATCATTCTAGGGACATCTGGGTGGCTCAGTCAGTTAAGCATCTGACTTCAGCTCAGGTCATGATCTCACTGTTTGTGTGGTTGAGCCCCACATCAGGCTCTCTGCTGATAGCTAAGAGCCTGGAGCCTGCTTCAGACTCTGTGTCTCCCTCTCTCTCTGCCCCTCCCTCACGCTCGCATGCACGCGCGTGCGCTCTGTCTCTCTCAAAAATAAAGGAACGTTAAAAATTTTTTTAAAAAATCATCCTATAATGAACGCTGACGGAAAAGGGGAAGGGAAAAAATCAATCAGAAGAAAATATGCATAAAATGTGAGACATCTGATAACAGGGCAGGGTGAAGGGAGTATTTATGGACTGAATATATATACATTCAGTTACTGATATATAAGCTACAATTCTGACTTCTTCACTTATTTAGCAGCAGTGGGCCCCTCTAGAGCACAAGTATGGGATACTATTTGCTTAACTCTAGGGATAGCTTTTGTTCTGCTTTATTTCAAAAGAGAAGTTTTATGGGGTAAGAGATCAGTTTTTAGAATCAAAAGATCTATATTCATGATCCAATTTCCCCAGTAATAGCTATGAAATCTTTCATCGATTAATTCACCAAACAAGTATTCACTGAGGTTATAAATTTTAGGATATCAGGGGCCATGTGTATTTTATTCATCAATGTATACCTGTGTTTAATCTGTGTAATCTATATAGGACAGAGGTTAAAAACAGGATAATACAGGGGCGCCTGGGTGGCTTAGTCGGTTAAGCGTCCGACTTTCGCTTAGGTCATGATCTCGCGGTTTGTGGGTTCGAGCCACGCGTTGGGCTCTGTGCTGACTGCCAGCTCAGAGCCTGGAGCCTGTTTCAGAGTCTGTGACTCCCTCTCTCTCTGACCCTCCCCTGCTCACGCTGTCTCTCTCTCTCTCTCTCTCTCTCTCCTAGAAATAAATAAAACATTAACAAAAAAAAACAGGATAATACATGCGTATGGAGAGAGACACCTAACCCAAACCAGAGTGAGGAGTGGTTAAGAAGGCTTCACGCAGGAAATGACACCTGTTCTGAATCAAGGGAATTGAATAGAAAGGTGGGGAGTAGAAGGAACACAAGCATGTAATAACTCATCATACTATAAAAATTAAGAACTGTTCACTCTGTATACAATTAAGAGAAAAAAAACAATGACTCCTAAAAATTACAAAACATGCTTAACATTACTCATAATAAGAGAAACATACATTTAAACTACATTAAAAGCGGTACATTATCAGGAGTTGGGGAAGGAGGAAAGGAATGGGGATGGGATTTCTTTTTGGGGTGATAAAAATGCTTGGAATTAGACAGTGATGATGGCTGCACAAATCTGTGAACATACTAACAACTACTGAATTGAATACTTTAGAAGGGTGAATTTTATAGTATGTGAATTATATCTTAAGTTAAAAAACTGGTAAAATTCCACAAAGAGCAGTTCTGTTCTATTTCTCAAAATTAAAAATACAGATACCTCTTACTCAGCAATTTGACTGATTTTATTCTATAGATAAAAATGTGCCAAGTAGGCAATATCGCTCATAAATGAAAAAGATTAGAAACAATGTAGATTTCCAAATAAGAGACTGCTTAAATAAAGTGACACATCCACACAATGGATTATGCAGTAGAAAAAAGAATGAGTAGATATTCTTTGTGTATACTTGTATTTTAAAAAAAGAAAGAATATATGTGTCCTTGTAAATGCATAAAATACCTCTGTCTTGGTAACATCTGTTACATTAATGGAGAAAAACTGAATGGTTAAGAGATACAGGGGTACAAGATTTTTCACTACATACTCTTTTTACCTTTTGAGTTATTTACCATGTGACTGTATTTCCTATGAACAAAGTTTTTCCAGTATGTTTGGAGCACAGAGTATGAGGGGTGGGGAAAAGAGATGACATAAGAGAGGTAATCAGGAGACAGGCTGTGATAAGTGGTTTGGACTGAATCCTGTATGTCATGGGAGGTACTGGTACTGAAGAATATCAAACAGGAGAATAACATGATAAGATTTCCATCTAGATAATAAATATCTGAACACAGACTAAAGATGGGCTAGAAGAGGGTAAAGTGGGAAAATATTTTGGTAGTAATACAGATGAGAAATGATGATGATTTAAATAGGGAAGTAAGGCAATGGCAGTTGGGATGGAAAAAAATAACTCTGAACTATCAAGTTCTCTAAGCCTCAGTTTTTTCATATGCAAAATGGGGATAATATCACCACTGGACCGAGAGAAAAAACAGATTATGGACGTGAATGGAACTTTTAACAGTAAAGCATTATACAAAAGTAATTATGCAGTTGAGTTTTCTATTTGCAAACACATAATTTGTTTGCTGAAAACTAATTATAAAATAGAACACTAAGATAGTATCAAGTGGGTGATAAACATTTCAATAGAAGTCAGTGCAATTTAAGCAGGCAATTATGAAAGGCAGTATTGTTTCGTACTTGTTCTTGTCTCAGTTCAGCGAATGGCAGCTGATTCTGGCAACCAAGATGGCAAGCATATTGCTCATCAGATTGGGAATATGCTTCTGTACATGCTGTAAGAGAAAAACAGTCAAATTACAAGGAAAAAGAGAGAGGAAAGGAGACAAGAAGAAAGAGGGAAGGAAAGAATAGGGGGAAGGATGAAAAGAAGGGACTTGGCATTTTACATAAAAATTTCTTATACTTAGAAAGCATGTTGTCAATATGAATTTTCAGATTTGGTAATAGTAACAGTATTTGGTAATAGTTTATTTTTAATAAACCCCATATCTTCTACTCCCCACATGTCAGATGTTTCGGGTATGAATCTACTGATTCCATACTCAGGCTCAGGCTATATGCTAACAGTCCTAATAAAGGAATCCTCATAGCTAAGGTTTGTAAAGTGGAAAGGACACTGGTCTGGGATCCTGAAGTTTTGGCTCCATATATACTTGGCTGTGTATGTGACCTGGATTATGCTGTTTAACCTCTCCAACTACTGATTTCCATATGTTTAAATGGAAATAGCATCACCTACTTCATGGAGTTGAACAACATATTTTAATGATTTTCACAAATGTATATTACTGTTAAGAATTAGATCGCTTTGCTGAGAATCAAGGGTTTTCCCATGGCAAGGAAAAATAAAACAGAGCAATCAGCCTAACACCCTGAATTCTGAGAAACTGAACTTAAATGTTCTATAGTAGTATTCCAAAGTTGAAATGGTTATATACCCTCTCATTTAATTCCCTAGCCATTTCTTTCCTGTGATATAGAACACTTTACCACTATAACAATCTTCTGTTTCTTTCCAACCCAGTTACCTTCTCAAGGTGCTGGATAATAAACTGAACATAAAGATGGCCAGTTAGGAGACTGAGCCATAAAAAGTAAGGTTATGATATCAAGGAGACTGGATAGGAGTCATGGCATAGTGACAGGGAGAAGAAAGGCACCTCCTGCTACACTGAGTAAATAGCATGATGTAATGAATGGAGAAAATTCCATTATAGTTCTTTAAAAAGTTAAGTGTCAATTTTGTCTCGATTACAGGTTTCTTTTATTAAACACATCTCTTTCAGCAAAAGGTAAGAACAGTGGTTTAAGAGATGACAAAGACTTTGGTTACTTCTTTTATCGACATGAGCCACAAAGAATACACTATTAGATCGTGAGTCAAAGGCCCGATTCAGTAAAAAAACAAACAAACAAACAAACAAACAAACAAAAAAACCCTTGGAGCTAAATCAACTGGCCTACAAATGAAAAGCTTTGGAAAATTATACTATCCACTGAATAGGTAGTGATGAATTAGGAGAAGGGTAATTACTACTGCATTTAAACCAAATGCTTAGTTAAAGAAAGGTGTCCTATCCATAGTACAAAACAAATACTGTCTCAACAAACAGAAGTATCCTCTACTTTTCGGAAGTTCGTACCTATTTTTGCTAACCAAAAGAAATCAAAAGAGGATTCGTGCTTTTAAAAAAAAGAAAGTGAAAACAGCACTCAGCATGTGTCCCGCAGTGGGCCGGCACAGAGGCAGCACACACTCAAGCCGCAAGAGCGGCACCACCAACCTCCCTCCCTGGGAACTATGCTCAGCATCTCAGCGTCAAACCACCATAGCTTTGAACTGTGTGAGCATCTGTATTTTATCTCGATTTATTTTGTGCATCCGTTAGCAAGATGTGTCCTAAAGCATCGGAAAAGCCTAAGAGAGGTTATTTTTTGGGTCTAAGAGTGCTCAAAAAAATTTCCATGTAAATTAATGGTAATTGCTTTGCTTTATGCCATTTTGGCTTATGAAAGGTTTCATAGGAATGCTCTACTTTCATACAGTGGGGAATCCTACAGATGAAATTTAAAGCCCATGAAATTTCTAGCAGCTGCTGCTAAAATTCTGGCTTCATAATAATTAAAATATGCAAGAAATTAGTTTAAACAATATGCTTGTCATTTTCTGAGGAAAATGCATAAAGAGCATAACATAACCCAAAGAAAGCACGATGTTACATACTGCTGATATCATTAGCATAGCATCTTACCAGATTCACATTCCATTTTGGTCCGATTTAAATCAATTCCATCATCCACAAATTGGCAAATTGAAAACAGCCTGCAACCTCTCTGACATGCGTATAACTCCTCTTCCTAGGGAGTTCAAGAAGAAGGAGGATTAGCAAAAAAAAAAAAAAAAGAAAAAACAGTATTTTTCTCTCAGGGAAAAGAAGGTCAAAAAGAAAGCAAAGTTAGTAGGGTTTATTATAAATGGTCCAATAAAATTTTATAACTGAAAGAAATATGATAGAAGCCAGGTAATAACCAAGACCTTTGCCATATAAGGAGGTTTTAGTTTCTTATTTTAAAAGTGATACCCCGAAAAAAGCCTAGTGGTTAAAAGTATCACCCTTTTCCTATATTCCAAGGCCACATTTTATGGGGAAAAAATTGAAAATAAAAACAACAGTGACATCACCAGAAATTTAGCAGAGGTGGAAATGAGTGGGCAAGTACCTTAGGATGAATAGCCTACTTCTGCCACATAAATATTTACACAAATCATGAGGCTTCTTGGGAAAAAGTACTATGACTGGCTTCACATGGCAAATAGTCATTAAGGCCCCACAAACTGAGGCACACATCTATAGACATGCTTACATCAAAGGGTGATTTAAACTTGCCTTACTTTACCTGAGAACACAAACAAAACAACAGTGTAGCATATGAGAAAGGCCATTAGGGTCAGCCAGACCTAGACTAAAATCTTCTGAGCAAGTGATGCTGCCACAAGTCACTTCGCTGTCTAAGTCTCAGTTTCCTCAACAGAAGAGGGGATCATAGCTGGAAGTTACCTCCAAACCCCTTAACAATGCTGGAAGATAGCTATGCCTAGTACGGTGCCTGGGACACGAATGGTGCTCAGTAAATGGTAGTAGTGTCAATCATCAAAGATTTTTGAAAGAAAACAGTTACCGACATCATTTTATATCTATGGGAGCTCAGGATAGGGTCGATTCTTCACTACCAGAAAATGTTAACTGCTTAATAAGACTAATGACCATGTCTTCAATAGGCTCCTCTTAGATGAAATACATACAGTATTTGAAACAAACCAGTACATGTGGGGGAGCCCCTCAACTTACTGTGTGATGCACTGTGTACAAACTGGCAGGCACCTAATAAGGAAGCAAACAGCACGTGCATATACCAGCTAGCAACCAATGCACACAAAGGCGTGTGTTTCTTTCCAGCAGAAGGGTCAGTAACATTTAGGCGGCAGCAGCAATCCATTAAGAAGAGGTAGCTGCAGTCAAACATTAAACAGCTGTTATCAGACAACTTTGAAGGTAGCGTATATTTGGACCTCAGTTCTAGCTGCATTTACTGTTAAGGTGAAACTGAAAGAATTTTAACAATTAAGATAATTTCATACCTGAGTCGCTTTGGCAGCTTTGTAAAACAATGGAAGAACTCTTTTAGGTATCTGGAGGACATGTTTTCTTACATTGCACAGAGGAAGCATGAGCTCATTAGGAGGAGCTATACTGCATGCCATTTCATTTTCAGATAATGTTTTCTTTGGTTAAACCAAGCCAATAAGCCCTCCAGTCCCATTTTCAAAAGGGAGTACGGCACGAAGAAAAGAGCCAGGGTCCAAGAATCAGCCCTGGTTTGAAGCTCAGCCTCGCCACTTATTCTGTACAACCTTGGGAAAGGGACAGTCCCTCTCACAGCCTCAGTGTCCTTGGTTGTAAGCTGGGGACAATACTCTTGAGTCAATCTTGATTATGATGAGGATTATACATTTTATATCCACAATATCATGAATACAATGCTATACTATCTAATAGATAGACGTAACAATAACATATTCAGTGAGCACCCACAATGTGCCAGGCACCATGCTAACACTTAATGTATACAATGTCCAGCACAGAGTAGGTACTCAATTGGTAGCTAATAAGAATCATATCCTTATTCCAACTAAGTATTTCGTGTACTAGATAATATTATTATTCTAATATTTCATGCTCTATGTATCTCAAATTATTGGCAAGCTTATCTAAAATCTATCTCCTCTGATACAGAGCACAAGGAAATGGTGCTCCCCACCAAAATAAATACCAGCTAAATAATTAGAAGGCACTTGAGTGATACTATCTATAGAATATACACATTTTCTTTCCCAGAGCTAAGTCAAGCTGACTCTTCTCATTATTCAGCACCACTGATAACTATAGGTACCAAATGGGTTTTATGACATAGAACAGAAGAAATAACTACCTGCTGTCATGTGTTAGGCACTGTGATAAGAGTGCCACATACATTATCTTTAATCATCATACCAGCTCTGCAAGGTGTAAGGGGTTTTTGTTTTTGTTTTGTTTTTTACAGCTGATAAAACGAAGTCATGAGAAGTTAAATGATCAGCAAAGACACACAGATAGTAAAAGTGGAGCTGGGAATGGAACCCTGGTTTGTATGGTTCCAGAGCCCCCACTCTGTTTAAAAATGACCAGGCTGCACTGGACACCTGGGTGGCTCAGTCGGTTAAGATTCCCACTTAGGCTCAGATCATGATCTCACAGTTCATGAGTTCAAGCCCTGGGTCGGGCTCTGTGCTGACAGCTCAGAACCTGGAGGTTACTTCAGATTCTGTCTCTCTCTCTCAAAAATAAATGAACATTAAACAAACAAAAAAAATGACCAGGCTGATTCTAATTAACTTTGTTGTTAACATAACACAAGTCTCTTCTATTTGGACCCAGACAAATTACACAATTGCACTTTTGAGGAAAGTTAAATGGTAACTATATAGTAATTTTAAAATAACTACTTACAAACAGGTAAAGTATTCTACTTTCTTGCAACAAATAATTCTGAGTCATTAAAATGACTATCTTCCAGTTGCAAATACCAGGCTGAAAGGCTATGTGAGCTTCTAAATTCATCTAATATCTTATAACACACATAGCTTTTTCCGAAACTGCAGAGCACAATTCAGAGGGCCAACAGAAATCAGTGAAGTAAGTAAATTAAAACAATTTAATACAACTGTATTAATAGAAGGCAGCACATTGTAGCCAGTTTTAGGACTGAATTCCTATTACTCTACTACTTCTTGGCTATGTGACCTTAGGCAAGTCACTTAACCTTTCTGGACCTCAACTGTAAAACCCAACTTGGCATGCTTGTGAGTATTAGGGATAATGGGCATAACTCACGTCACACTGGCTAACAGAGAGTAGGCAGTTAAATTTTAAGTTCATCTAACATACAGGGGGCCAAATGACTTAATTAAGAGTTCCTGGTGAGAACAACTTTAACAAATAAGCAAAAGTGACTTATAGATATCACATCACTTGTTAAAACTTGTTAAATTGTGGATATTATAAAAGTACCTGAAGTTTCCAGAAATGTTTATATTATTTAATTTCTCGCCTAGCATTCTGGGTCACACTACAAGTTTGCTAGAAAAATCTCAAAAAGGGGAAAAAAACACAACCAAACACTAGGTTACAAAATAAGTCACCGCCCAATGTCAGGCCAAATCAATGTTACTGAGTTTCCTCATACAATCTTAATGGAGGTTTATATAGCAGAGAAGAAAGTAATGTATGTAGGGGTAGTAAACACTGATTTAAGCGTGGAAGTCAGAATTTCTCATTTCGTTCTTGATTGCTATATGAGTGTCTGACTGAAAACTTTAGGATAATCTCTCCCACACTTTTTCTTGAGATCATCCTCATGCAATGTAATATCCTGCAGCAAATAGACAGGGGAAGTGAAAGCACTGAGAGCTTTTCATTTCAAAGACCCGAAAGCATTTGCCAACCAGGAACATCCTAAATTTCATTAGCCCTGTCCTCATGGTCACTTTGCAGTTTAAGAGAGCAAACAGGGCTAGCCACATGGTTATGCCAACAGCACAGAGGAGAGGAAGGAAAAACAAGGAGAAAAAGACCAGTAACATGACCAAAAGCGCTTATTAAAAAAAAAAAAAGCAGTGGGGGGAGGGAAGCATATACCCACAATTATATACGGGAAAGGGTGGGGAAGTCACCAGGCAATTGAGAATGCTGAGTAAACAGAGTTCCTAAACTGAAGAAAAAAAAAATCCAACAAAACTTGAGGAGTGGAATGGAATTAAAGGAAGGGCATCACCAACGGGTGTACAAGGAGTGAGAGCTGGGGGTCACTCCCCTCCGTAAACTGGGAACCCGACCGCCCCCCCAAGGGGCAGTCTCATTTCTATACCTGCTCCACAAATTCCCTTTTGTCTTCTGCACTGAACGGTTAGATTCTTTGAACGCAGCAACCTAAGTGCTGTTTCTCTAAGCCATCCCAAGCCCTAGTGGCAGCGTCTATGCACACAGTAATTCAACACAAGCAGACAGCCCTTCCTGGGCGTCTCACAACTCCTAGGGTTGATTTAATACGTTTCATACCACAATGGAATCGTCTGCTTATCTGACTCCCAGAACAGACGGTACGCTCGCAGACTGGAGAAGCGCTCGGTAAACATGGGTTATGAACCAGTCTTTTGTGGGTTTGCCTATCTGCTCCTGCCTCCCGCCCCCGCCCCCGCCCATCCCATACGTTCCTTGAAGGTGAAGACCCTGCATTCATCACCCATNNCCCCCCCCCTCCCTCCCAGTCTATATTATAGAGCAGATGCATCTCAAACTTCCCGTAATTACAGCAGGAGCGGGGTGTGGGTACAATTAGGGAAGAAAACAGGAGCTACACAGGTGGGAGACAGCGGTTCGACAACCGGGTTCCCAGAGCTGACAGATGTGCAGGAGAGCGGAGATGGGCGACCAGGGGAGGGTTGTAGCCCGGTTCGGACGGGCCCTACCTTGGGGTAGGTATGCAAGGGGAAGGTCAACTGACAGGCCCGGTGACAAGACGCCGTATCACCCAAGATCGAGTCAAACGCTTCAGCCGAAGCGGTCCCCGAGCCTCCGGCCAGGGCCATGGTCAGCAGCAACAGCGGCGGGAGCCCCAGTTGGGCCCTGACCCAGAGGCTCCCCTTTGGCGCTGCCATTTTGTTTCCCTCTGTCACAGCAGCTCAGCTTGTTGCTGTTTTCTTTTCAGGGTTTCCTCCGCCTTCCGGGGCCAGCCCCTTCCCCGCCCCTCTGGCCGCCGCTTCCGCCTCCGCCGTCTCTTCAGCTCCGCCCTCAGCACCCCCTCCCCTGCCGCGAAACTGCCGCCTTCCGCCCCACCTCCGGGTCTACGAACTTCTCTTAGGTTGGCGAGAAGAGATGGCTCCAACCATCGCGAGAATAAGAGCGAACCGGCATCCCCTGACCCCTTTCCTCCGCGGGGTACGCTGGGGCATGTAGTTCTCCGCTGGCTGGCAGTGCACGGCGGGTCGGGAAAGTTGGTCTCAAAGAACTACAACCGCCCTGGGCACGCCTCACCTGCTGCTTTGCAGTGCAGTCTGGGGAATGTGGTTTGCTGCCGCTCGGAGACGCTTCGCTGGGTGGCGGAGCCAGTTCAGAGAAACCACCGAAGCGTCGCCTTAATTCTGACCCCCACGGCCCCAGGCTTGGGTCCTCAGAGGGTGCGCTCTGGAAGGGTCCAGCTGCTGGCGGGGCTGCTTTTCCTGGTGGGTTTCACATCAGAGCGTTGTTGGGTTCCTCTTGCTGGGCTCCTGAGTCCTGAGGGTAAAGGAGGATGGTGTTTGCCTTTGCCGGGGGATCCACAACGCGACAGTTGTGGTTAGGGTCCTCTGACCACCGAGCAGTTCCTGGAGATGGCTGCTTGTTATGAGGACCCTGCTGAGATCTGGAGGTGGTTGTTGGATGCTGGATACAAGGGGAATCTTTGGGATCGTGATTATGGTGGGATAGTTGTTAGCAGAGCTTCACGGAAGTCAGTGAACTCTTAATCCTGCCTCAACCTCCCCTGAGTTGGAAGAGGCTTTGGAAGTCATCAGGTTCAACGCCTGGCCCAGTATCGGAATTCCTTGCACAGCGTCCACTTCTGAAAGCTAGGCACCTCCTAACTCAGGAATTAGACCTTATCGTTATATACAATTTAATTTCATAGCAAGATATTTCTTTACCAAGACGAAATTTTCTTTCCTATAAATTCCACCCCAGTCCTCCTAATTCAAGAAGCTTCAGAGTATATAAAAGCCCATTGTGTTACTTTAGGAGCACACATTACAGCAGCTTTGATGACGTTTTAGCATCTTCCCTCTTTCTTGAGCAGAACAGGCTGCAAGCACGTGAAAGTTGTTGGGCGTCTTCTAGCAATGGATAAATTCGTCATTCGAACGCCTAGAATCCAGAATAGCCCTCAGAAGAAAGATCCTGGTGCAAAGATTTACAAGCAGGCCACGATTGAGTCTCTTAAGGTGAGAGGGGATCTGGGGCCAGAGAAAATGTGGGGAGGACTGTGATAGCAAGGTGGCACAGAGGAGTTCTGTGGACCTATGAATTCTTTCTTGCTGTGCTTTCTCCCCAAAGGGTCCCTGATCACTCCTAATTTATTTCCTCCGCACCCTGTACAGACTTCAAGTTATCAACTCCTGTATGCGTTTCTGTTACTCTTCTGATTACTTCAGCTTTATGGTGTGTTTTGCGGACTGGTAGGACAAGCCCCCTAAGTAATTTTTTTTTGCAAGATTTTCTTGTCTATTAGGAATGTTAAAGTACCAAATATGATTCTGTGTACTCTGTACAAACTCAGTAAGGCTGGTTGATGATACTATACTTTCCTGTCTTATTGGCCAGAACTGGATCACATGGTCTTAAAAGCTACAGCTGAGACTGGGAAACAGACTGTTTCAATAGACTGTCTGCAACCTTGACATGTCTGATTTCTGTTGACAAAGAAGAGGCAAGGGAATAAATACAGGATAGACAACAATGAATCAATGGATATAGGTACCCAATTAATGATCAAGTAAGAATTATTTCACTAAAAACAAACAGTTATGATTAGTTCCCTTTGCCTTCTTGAACTTCGACATTTCTGGCCTTTTCTTTTTAGTTTCCTTAATGGGTTCCTCCTCTTCCATCAGACTCCAAATATTTGTGCTTCCTGGAGCTTTGTCACATTTTATGTATTTGGCCAGGGTAACCTTGTCTTACGGCTTCCCACGCCGATGACTGGCGGATGTGTACCTCCAGCCTACATCTCTGAAGGGGAGGGTGGGATCTGCGGCTAGAGAAAATATGCGCAGGGCTCTGACGTTCTGAATACTTAACTTCCATGCTCAGTTGGACTCCTCTTCTAGATGTGCTACGGATTTACGAGACCCAGATTAGAAAGCAGTACAGGGGAGTATAAACAGAAGACTTGGTTCTAGGCCCTGTTGTGCCACTGGGTGGTCTTTAGCAAGTCATTTCTTACCTGGGATCTCAGTTTGTCCTCATCTGTAAAATGTAGGCGTCGAACTATACCAGTATTTCTTCCAAGGAACATTGTTGTCATTTGGGGCAAGGTTAATTCTTCATTATTTGGAACTGTCCTGTGAATTATAGGACATTTAGCATCCCTGGCTTTCAGACACCGAATGCCAACAGCACCTCCCACTGTGATAAGCAAAAATGCCCTCATGTATTTCCAGGCAGTCCTTGGTTTAGATCTACTGAATTCTAGATGGTCTTTAAAAGTCTCTCCTGGTCTTGGATTTCTGTGCATAATCAGATTTTTCAACTGTCTGTGTTTTGTCAGAGTATATACATGGACACTTGTATACACATGTGATTCTCAGTGACATAGTAGTGGGGAGGATTATGGTATCCAACTGGAGAAAAAGAGGAGGGTAGTAATTGAACTATTTATACACTCACATACAAACACCCAGATTCTAATATACCTCCACCCGCCCCTTTTCCCCTCTGTGTCCCCACTTGGGCCCCCGTTGAGAGTTCCTGTGTGTGGAGATGAGAATATGTCATGTGAAGACAGAATCAGAATAAATAATAGGTGTATGGAGAATAATGTTTCCCTTAAATGCAGTAGCTTCTCTCTAAAGCCTGTTCTTTATTGTTTTTGCTTTTAAATCTATATGCCCAGAAACTGGGACTAGAAACTTGGAAGCCATCCTTAACTCTTTCCTCTCTTGTATCTAATTTCCAATTCTGCCTCCTAAAAATCCTTTTGTCTTTACAACTTTGAATTTAAAACTCTAATCTAGAGCAGTGCCACGGTCTGTTAACTTGTCTCCCTGCCTTGGGCATTCTCTGTCATTCTCCCCTTCACACTTAAGCCAGAGAAATAAGTCTTAAAAAAAGAAACTCTGTTAGGTGACTTCTCTGCCTCATCCTTCAGTTGTTTCTCATTACCTGTCAATGAAGACATTCCTTTATGTGGTGCCCAAGGCCCTCTGTGACCTGGCAGCTGCCTGCTTCATCCCCTGCTGTTCTCCTTGTTTACATTCTATCCAAGGTCAACCACTCAGTTCCCAAAGCTGGTGTGCTGTTTCTTACCTGTGTACCTTTGCATATGCCGTCCTATGCATAGGAATGGCCATTGCCTGGAATGACCTTACTTTCTTGTCTTGGAGGCAATATAGTATGGTAATGAAGAACACAGACCCTGGGGGCGCCTGGCTGGCTCAGTTTGTTAAGCAGATGAGCTTCTGGCTCTTGATTTCAGCTCAGTCATGATCTCTAGGTTTGTGGGATCGAGCCCCACATCAGGCTCTGCACTGACAGCACGGAGCCTGCTTAGGATTCTGCCTCTCCCTCTCACCCTGCCCCACTCATGCACACTCTCTCACAAAATAAACATTTAGGGAAGAAAAAAAAAAGAGTACAGATTCTGGAACCAAAGTGCCTAAGTTGAAATCCCAGCCATGCCACTTATTATATGTGTGACCTTGGGCAAGTTATTTAATCTCTCTGTGTCTTTATCTAGAAAATGGGATTAATGATAATATCTATTTTATAAGGTAGTTATGAAGTTTGAGTGAGTCAATATATGTAAAGTGCTTGGAACCGAGCCTGGCACATAATAAGTAGTTGTGCAAGTGTTTGCTGTTATCATCAATTTATGACCTCCAATTTGTTCGCCGTGACCTAGTTCAAGAGTCTCCGCTAATATGAGGCCTTTCCTGACCACCCTTCTGTCTCCCAGACAGAAAGCCAATCTAATCACTCCCTTCTCTAAGCCATCCCTATCTTTTTTTTCTTTTTTTTTTTTTAATGTTTTATTTATTTCTAAGAGAGAGAGAGAGAGAGAGCGTNTGATCTTCTTAAAAGACTATGTCTTACTGATTCTTTGTCCCCAGCACCTGGCACAGGGCTTGGTACATAGAAGATCACAGTGTGTTTTTCTGAATGACCAAATGAACTGAAACTCTAAAAGCCTTGGCATGGCGTATGAGACCGTGTTCTGCCCCCGTGAGCCTTCTCATCTCATCACTTATAGCGCCCCCTTCCCAGGAATGCATTCCAGCCACACCCCATTCTTCGCTGTTCTCTGTGTAAACTAGTCTCTTTCATGTCTCCAGGATTTGACTTGATGCTGGTCCCTTTTCCTAGCCAACTTTTTTCTGTTTTTGTTTTTGTTTTTTTTTTTTTACGGAGACTATACTACTCGTTTATGAACCCACTCAACTGTGACTTGCCTTGTGAATTCTAGATTTTAAATTTCATGAGTACAGGGACCTTGGGTATTTTATGTACCTCCTATCACAGTGCTTGGCATATATAAAGTGGTTAAATAAGTGAATGTTGAAGTGCTTTCTGGGTCTTTTGGAGGGAATTGGGCCTTTCCTCTTCAATATTGTCTCAGCGCTTTGTTCCAGTATCTTCATGGCACATACCTGACTGTATTGTAATGATCAGATTACCTGTACTTTTCCCCAGTCTACTATGAATTCCTGAGGACTGAGACCACAGTGTCTTACTATGTTCTGATTCTGTTCCAGGACCTAACAGAATTCCTGCTATGTTGCACATAAAAATTTATTGAATGAACAATCATTCTGATTTGGGGATGCCCTTGCAGGGTCTGGATAGTAAACTCACAGATACTACTACAAAACAACTTTATGCCCAGCACTGTGCTAGATACTCCGGGGAACATAAAAGAAATTAATTTTTTTTCCCTAAATGTTTATTTTTAAGAGAGAAAGAGAGGGAGACATAGGATCTGAAGCAGACCCTGGGCTCCAGGCTCCGAGCTGTCAGCACAGAACCTGGTGTGGGACTTGAACTCTCAAACTGAGATCATGACCTGAGCCAAAGTTGGATGCTTAACCAACTGAGCCACCCAGGTGCCCCCATAAAAGAAATTCAAGATGAGCCCTCGTGGGACTTCCTATTGGAGGATCATATCATAAGAAATTAATAAGTAATGATAGAAAATCGTATGTGATCCATTACAAAACTGTTGTTTAGACAGTAAGGGTAAAGAGTTAAGAGGAGAGAGCTCAGTGTCTGTTTTAGTGGTTGGAGCACCTTAAAGAGTTGAAAAGATTTGGCGAGGTAGCAGGAAGTAGTGACATATAACCACTCAGCAGTAAGTAGTACTTGCTGCTCTCTTTCCTTTGTGCATGCACACATGCTTACTTTATGTATACACAATGACAAATTAAAAACAAGTTGAGTTAAATTTGCATTTTACAGAGATCTACTCTGCCAAGTAACTTATTCCCACACACCAGCGTCATATTTAAATGCCAAGAATCTGTTGAATGTCCAAACCTCAGTTTTTTCATCAGTGACATCAGAAATAACTTATTTCTAACCTGCAGGGTTGCTTTGAGAGCTAAATAGATAAATACATATTGAAAGGGCTAAGCATTGTGTGTGGCATATAGTAAAACTGATCAATAATGTTTTCTTGTGTGGAAAAGGAGAGGCTTGTGTGGTAACACTGGGGCTGACAGGCATGATTACTGCTAACATTATTGAGCCCATTTCTCTGGGCCAGGAATTGTGCTAAGTGCTGTACATATGTTAACTTTTTAAACTCTGATAACAGCTCTGTGAAATGGATGCTTTTATCATTTATATTTTACAGATGAATCTAAGCCACTGAGAGATCAAGTAGCTTGCCCAAGGTCATGCTGCTCTAAGTGGCAGAGCTGGGATTTGAACTAGACAATCTGGTTGCCCTCTCTGCCCCCTAAAAGGGTGAACTGGAAAGTGGAGGTTTCTGAATATCAAGCAGAGGATGTATAAAAATCTTGGATATTAGGATCATTGTACTTCTGTTATCAGTATATTACAAGTATTTTTGCCCTAGCTTTATCTCATTCAGTAAAAGTGATACCCAGTAAGCTTGTGTAATATACATTTGAATGGTAAAGGTTAATTTGGTTAATCTCTTCTTACTTCCTTAAGGGAAAGTGATTTCTTCTGTTGGTTGCAATAGGAGATTTTTTTAAATATTATTAAAAGATTCAAGAATATGCTGGGGCACCTGGGTGGCTCAGTTGGTTGAGCATCCGACTTCAGCTCAGGTCATGATCTCGCAGTTCGTGGTTCGAGCCCCACGTTAGGCTCTGTGCTGACAGCTCAGAGCCTGGAGCCTGCTTTGGATTCTTTGTTTCCTTCTCTCTCTGCCCCACCCCTTCTCACACTCTGGCCCTCTCTGTCTCTTAAAAAAATAAAACAAAAAAAAAAAAAGATTCAAGAATATGCTAATTCTTTTAGGTTCAGCATTTTAGAATGTTCTGTAAACCATTCCTCCTTCTGTAGGATTGAGCAGCCAGTAGATTGTCTCCTGCCCCTCTCGTGGGATGGTTTCCCTGTTATTGCTTACGAGTGACTCATTTTCCCTACTTGGTTTTGTCAAACCTGATGTTTCAGCCATCCACAACGTAAGACTAGATGGTATAGGAGAGAGCACATCTTTCGGATGATAGCCTTTCCACTGCTCATCGTAGCTTCCCCTTTGATACTTTATGCCCACTTCCCTTGTTCCTCTGAATAATTCAGATAATAACTTGAAATATCTGTTTTGAGACCCACGTTTGGAGAGAAATAAGGAAATATTCTTGGATATGTATGGAATGCTGTTCTGGAATTCACTGCAGATTTTTCTATTTCTGACCTAAAATTTCAGATCTGAAAACTATACTGGATTTAGTCCTTGAGGGTAGAGATGACTTTGTTCAATTATACCTAGTATGCCAGGGAATAGAGAGACAAATAAATTGTTCCAACCCTCAAATTGCTCACAGTCAGTGGGGAAGACAGCCTTATAAATCAGTATGTGCATAAAATGCAGAGACCGTGGTAGAAGTGTGTCCAGATTATAGAGGACTTAAAAGGCAGTGGTGGTCAAATTTGGTAGGAGGGAGTCAAGAAAGGCCTCAGAAGATAGGATGCTTGAAAGGAGTCTTAAAATCCAAGTAGGTATTTATCATATGGTTGAGGCAAAAAAAAGAGCATCCCAGGCAGAGGGTGTGAAATGCTGCAATTCATTTAGGCAACTTCAGACAGTTTGCTAGAGCTGGAGCAAATGATGAAGCTGCCAGGGATGTCAGGAGCCAAGTCATGTAAGGCCTTTTGTGCCGTGCTAGGGTTTGGGCTTCTGTAGTTTCATCTACTAGAATGATCTGATGTGGAATCCCTAACCTCATTGTAACCATGTAGAAATGCTGGATAAAAAGTCTCTATACAGAGCGGAGCTTGAAAGCAAGAAAGAAATCCTCAGATGCCAGGAAGAGAGAGGGAGTTCAAACCCTGAGCTTTAAGTGGGAGCTGAAGCTGAACAGTTTTATGAAGCCAGATATGATGTTTGGGGTGTGATTTAGGGCCAACGTGGGGACTACAGATAAGGCCTCGGGCTAATAATTCCCACTTCAAGCTTGGAGCCAAAACAGACCTACCATGTTTGTGAAAAATGAACTAGAAAAATTCCATGCTCTAGTCCAAGGCAATAGCATGAAGACAGTGATCTTCTCAGGGGTTTTGGATGGAAAAAGAATTGACTATAATAAGTTAGAACCCCATACTTATTACTATGCATGATTTTAAATTTACACTCTTAGCAAAGCAGAAAAAAATGAACGTAAAAACTGGTATAGATCCAGGGAAATCCAAAGGCTTTGGCCAAGGCAAATGTGAGATTTCTATGTTAAAACACCTCACACCCTAGGACACCAGATCCCCATGGAAAAAGTCTTCCATTAAAGATGAACTCATGGTCAAAACTACCCAGAGGGAGAATGAGCAGACAGAGATAAATAATAGCATCTCTACTCCAAGAAGTGGCAATAAGAGCACAACCTGAAAGAGATCTTAAATATGAGAATTTTATAAAGAAAAGACTAGATACTATAAGAAAAAACCCAAAATACCATGAAAAGAAATTGGGCAGATTTTGAGGAAAATATTAAGTTGTCCAACCAAAAAATTATTTGTTGATGGAGAAAAACATGGAAAGGTTAAAAGTAGACAACCTATAGCTACAGAGAGAAATAGTGGATTGGAAGCTTGATGCAAGGAAATCACTTAGAATTCATCCCAGAGAAATAGAGAAAAATATGAAAGAATACGAGTTACACAAAAGGATAGACAAGTCATTTATATTTCTAATAGGGATTTCTGAAGGCAAAGCTTGTGAGGAGGATACTGATACAGATTTCATAGAGCATATGTCTTAAAAATTGTAAGAGTGAACACTGTGATAGAAATAGAATGTATAATTTGCAAACTGTAAAGAAAAACAAGATCAAAGAAAACTCAAGCTGTTACAATCAAAGATAAGAAAGGAAAAGTAAAAGAAGAGGAAGTATATCCAGTTATATCAGTAATCATAATAAACGCAAGTGGCTTAACCATGCCTGTTAAAAGATAGAGATTCTCAGCTTGGATGGAGAATGGGGCAAAATAAAGCAATCATAGGCTCTTTAAAGCGTAATGACCCAGTAAAGTTAAAAGTCAAGGGGTGGAAGACAGTATTGAATATGTCATAGGCAGGAGCTCATCCAAGCAGTGTTTATAACAGGAAAAATGTTGGGCGGGGCGACCCTAAATATCCATTAGGGGAATAGATTTTCAAATTCTAAGACATTTGTGATTAAAAATGATGGAATACTATCCATTACTATTAAATGGATTTATGTATATCAGTATGAATGAATCGAGAAAATATATTGAGTGAAAAAAGCCTTTTGCAGAATGATATGGTATTTATATTTTACACCTTCTTCTTATTGAAAATACCCCTTACCTGGCTTCATTTATTTATTTTGCATACCATTTACCACTGACAGTACTGTTTTGTATTGCAGCAGATCATAACAACTTGTCTTACCTCTGGCTAAAGCACCTAAAGGCTAAGAACAAAGCAAAGTGTTCCTAAATGAGATTCTAGACTATGCAGAAATTGTGAAGGCAGTACGTGAAGGCCAGTTTTGGAATCCTGAACCCATCACCTACTCTAGGTCATAGAGAAAGTTGAAATTAAAAGAAGAGAGGAGACACATTTCCTTTGGATATAGTGGGAGGACTATGATATATTCACTTAAAGAACTTGACCTCCGTACCTGGATCCGGTGGACACAGAGACCAGATCTGTGCCTGGGAAAGTCTAAAAACAGAGTGGCTGCATGGGAAGGCTGTTCACCCTTAGAATTCTTCAGGGCAAAGATGTAGATACAGAGAGAAAATGCTGGCTGGCCTGGAGTTGAATTAAAGGGATTATGTTCACAAGGATCCTTGGAAGGTCAATGGGACCCCCACAGAGTCTGTGTAAAGTGGTTTGCTAAAAACTGGGAGCTTGGAGGGACTTGGAAGCAGCTGGCTGGGAGAGGCATTGCCAACACTACAGGGATGGCAAGTGAGGTCTCAATGGGGGCTCTAAGGGGAACCACAGAGCCCCTCAAAAGAAAAAAAAGTCTGCTTTCTGAACCTGCCAAGTCTAGAGCACACACTAAAACCTGACTAGTGCAGGATCACAGAAGAGAAGGCTTTTCCTGTCCCTTACCTCTCCTCCTTTTCCTAGCTTCAAACCCGAAAGGGTCAGAGGCCAAAGCAAATAAGCAGATGGGGGAAGAGAAAGCAAAGATGGGGAAGAGGAGTCAGACCTTTCCCACCATGGGCTGCTAGGTTGGAAGCAGACCCCAGCCAGGGAAGGGAATTGAGATTTTGTTGTTTGTTGTTGCTTTTTATTGAACTATAACCTGCACATAGGAAAGTGAGCAAGTCATGAATGCACATCCTGACAGATTTTCACGAAGGGAACACACCTGTGTCACCAGTGTCCAGATCAAGAAACAGAACGTTACCAGAATTCCAGAAGTCCTCTATGTCCCCTTCCTTTCCCTAACTGGGCCTGCCTCCCCAGGGTAATAACCATCCAAGACAGTATTTTTTTGTAATTATAAAAACAACTTTATTATTTGTCTTCAGTTTAATTTTTTAAATTCTTAGTTGAAATAACTTTAGAGCTACGGAAAAGTTGCAACAGAGTACGAGGAACCTCCCAATCCCCTTCACCCAGATTCCTTAACTGGTTGGAATCCAAGTGGAAGGATGCATGTCAACTTGAAGGTGGTGATTTCTCTTAGAAACGGGAGGAATGAGTTGAGCGAAGGGTATAAGGTGACAAACTTTGGAACATTTTGTTATTTCATGGGCAATGGCAAAATGTTAACTTTTTTTCAATTATTAATAGTTACTCTGTACCTTTTTATGTGTCTTGGAGTTTTTAAAACTTTCCAACAATAGAGTTTGACTTTTATCATCTAGGAAGTGGGGAGCTGTTGAAGTATGCTTTTTATTGTTGAAATAACTAATGCCTTTATGGCTTCTTCGCTCTCTGTCCTTGCCTGTGAACTAAGACACTTAAGTGAGCTATAGGGTTGATTCACCTTAGTATCGTTTTTCGTTTCTTCTCCTCCTTACTGCTTCTCTCTGCTAAGTGCCCAGTGGTGTCTGACATGGTTAGATTAAAAGTTGCACTTTTCCTAATAGATGTAACTCTCTTCCTGATTTGCAGTAAGCAGGACCTGCTTTTAAGCAATTACCCCTCATTTGGGGCTATCACATACTGTGCTTTGGTTCAGGTCATAATCAATAATTCATATGTCAATAGGAGCCCCATTAACTCAGGTGAAGGCAGATGTTTTTCTAATGAAAATATTCCATTTTCCAAATGACTTTTCTTTTTCCCAGAGAGTTGTGGTTATCGAAGACATAAAAAGATGGAAAACTATGTTGGAGCTTCCTGATCAGACCAGAGAGAATCTAGTAGAAGCTTTACGAGAATTAAAGAAGAAAATACCCTCCAGGGAAGTGTTAAAATCAACAAGGATAGGTATGTTCCTTTTGAATTTTATGGAGAGTGCTTATATTTTGTCTCTTTCCTTCTTCCTTTCCTCCCTCCCTCAATCATTAAGTTATCTATCATATCAGCCCTTCTCAAACTATCTGTAATGAAGGGCCATTGTTTAAAAAATTCTCCATTAGTTGCAGACCAATACTTTTCTAACATATAATAAAAATTGCCAGAAAAATAAAATTAAAATACACAAAATACAAGCCCCACTTCTTTTTTTTTTCTTTTTAATTATTAGATTCAACAGATACAGAATTGCTCTGTCAAATTGCTATTAAAGTTTCTTAATGTTTACTTCAGTTTCTGTAATTACCTCATGGTCTGATAACCAGCAGTGATCCAGGAAAACACTTTAGTATGTTTGATACACGGTGCATAGAAATGAATGAGACCTCCGGACACTTGAGGTTTGGTGGCAGAAACATGCATGTAGACAGTTAGGAGCAGGAAATATTATAGGTTATAAATAAAAACATATAAGGAGTATCCTGGATATCATTGTGACCTGTACAAGGTACACGCTGGCACAAAGAACAGAGCAGTCACTTACATCTGGGGAGTTCAGAAAAGGCTTCATAGAAGAGGTGACATTTCAGCTAAATCTTGACAGTTAAATCTTAGCTCTTCTGTCTTGAGCGGAAATAACTTGCAGAGTATGGTTTGTAAAAACAATGATGGCGACATTTGCTGCTACATCATTTATTACAGCATTGAGATATTTAAAAGGTAAGTCAGGGACTACGTGGAATTGCCATTTTAGTACAGAACACAACTGTGAATAATATGTAAGGGAGGGCCAACATGTGTTCCTCAAGCTGCTCCCAGCTCCCTCGGGAGTCCAGGGGAGTCATTCACAGCTGCTGTTCTTGCCCTCGCCGGTGCAGCCATTGCCTTCTCGGCCTCCCCTTGACCTCTTGTTCATGAGAAGCAAGAGAGAGAGCAGCTTCAGGCTGGCGCTAACAGCTGGCAAGAGCTGTGTGAAACCCCCCAGAGGGCCCCCCAAGAGTCTTGAGAGTTGCACCCCTGTAATATAAACCAGAATCTGAGAAAATTAGATGCTTAAAGAACATAAAACCCTATCATTACAGCCAAGGAGATTCTCCCATCTGCCGCTGGATTTTCTCTTTATAGGTTGTGGTCACTAGAGGGCAATAAGACCATTCATATGAGCCGATAAGGTATTTCCACCAGTAGAGGGTACTGGTGATTAATATTTTATGACATGTATATGTGTACATATGTGTATGTGTATGTTCATGTTTAGGCACACATCACAAATGCCACTTCTGATCAGATCTTAAATATCAACAGAATAGGCTGGAATTGTCCTACAAACACAGAACAGATGATCATTTAAAAAAAATATATTTCTGTTTATGGGGTGCCTGGCTGGATCAGTCAGTAGAGCATGTGACTCTCGATCATAGGGTTGTGAGTTCAAACCCTACTTTGGGCGTAGAGATTACTTTAAAAAAAGTATTCCTCTTTGTCCTTTGAGTACAATTGTGAGTACGCTTTTTAAGAATGGGTGTGTCTGATGTTTATAGATTTCAATTCAAGGACCATAATGAAACCATAACAAGGAGGCTTGACTTAGGAGGAGCTGGAAACTATCCAACTCTCGATTCCTGACCTTACCCTAAGCCCTCCGTAAACCTGAGGGTGTATGGAATGTAGGGGTTTCTTGGTTTCTTTATAGTTACTTCAGTTGCTAGGCTGAAGATTCATTTGGATCATTGCCTGAAAATGTTTCCATTTTTCCACCTTTAGCCTCCTGCCTGTCCCTATCCTGTGGGCTAAAAGGGACAAATATTTACTGACTACTTTGTGCTAGGAACTGTGCTGGCATAATAATGAAGGGGACAGATATTGTCCTCTCCTTTTTGGATCCTGCAGCCTAATGGAAGGACAGAGAATTTAATAAGACTGTATCATACAGTCTGATGAGTGCTCTGATGATGGGTAGAAGCTAGCCGAAGGAGTATATGCATTGGGAGTAGAGAAGAAGGTGTTGAAGAATGTGTTAGACCGTGGGTAACATCGTGTGAGCTGTACGGAGGACTGGAGTGGGGAGAGAACACGATGCATTCCAGAAACTAAAACTTTGGTGTGTGTGAAATGTAATAAGGTGGAAAGAGTGTGGCAAGAAGTGAAACTGGAGAGGCAGTCTGGACCAGATGGAAGGAAGAGGCTCTTTGCAAGCCTGTTTGGCCTTAGCATGCGTATTAGTTATCTATTCCTGTGTAAAAATCACCCCCAAATTTAGCAGCTTGAGCATTTGTTATCTCACACCGTTTTCCTGAGGGTCAGGAATCTGGAAACTGCTTATTTGAGTGGTTCTGGCTCACACTCTCTTAAGAGGTTGCAGTCAAGCTATTGGCAGTCATCTGAAAGCTTCACCAGGGCTTGAGGATCTCACGATGGCTTATTCACAGGACTGCTGGTAGGAGGCCTCAGTTCCTCACCACGTGGGCCTCTTCTTATGGCTGCTGTGACACAGCAGCTGACTTACCCAGACCAAGTGACTCAAGAGAGGACAACCAAGATGGATGCCACAGTGTCTTTCATAACCTAATCTTGGAAGTGACGTACTCTCACTTTTGTCATATCACACAGACCAACCCAGGTAAAATTTGGGAGGTAATGGCATACCGGTTATGAACACTAAGAAGTAAGGATCTTTGGAGGCTATTAGTAGAGTGGCCACTAATAATATGTATTATTTTTTTAATGTTTGTTTATTTTTGAGAGAGAGAAAGTGCAAGCAGGGGAGGGACGGAGAGAAAAGGGGACAGAGGATCTAAAGCGGGCTCTGTGCTGACAGCAGAGAGCTCGATGCAGGGTTCAAACTCACAAACCATGAGATGAGTTGAGCTGAAGTCGGGTGCTCAACCAACTGAGACACCTAGGTGCCCCAAAAATGCCTCTCTTTCATTCTGTCTATTCCTTCATTTTGGGATTCTACAATTAGAATTATGTTTAGACCTTTTATTTTACATACCCCTTAGCTTGTCTGTCATAATCCTATCTCCTTATCCCATAGAATTCCAGGAAATTTCTTCAGATATGTATCTTCCAAGTCATTAATCCTCTCTTCAGCTCACTCTAATCTGCTATTTAACCCCGTCATTGAGTTTTTTGTTTCAAAAACTGTTTTACATGTTTATAAATTTTCCCCCCTCATCTGTCTCTTTTATTTTATTTTATTTTTTCTTTTAAATATTATTTGTACATTCTTGTGATTGTGCTTTTGGTTTCTTTAAATGTTAATGTATGGGTCTTCTGTATTCTTCATCTGACTACTCTAATATTTGTAGTCCTTGGGGGTTTAAATCTTTGTTTCTTCTGACTCTTATGGTGCTTGCCTTTCTATGTGCTTGTTGACTTTTAATTGTGAGCTCATTCTTTTAATCCATGGGAAATCTGTGGGGTTAAGTTGGAGCTTACCCCCAAGGGGATTAACTTCTTTTTTCTTTCTGACAGTAGTCAAGGACTACTTCTTACCTGGAATACATTAGCACACCTTGCAGAGATCCCAGCTCAGTATCAGAGTCCAATGGTTAGCTCTCCCACTTCACCACTGGCCCAAAGCTAAATATTTCAGCAGCATTGCTGTTAACATCACCCCTTAGGATAACCCCACTTCTTTAGCCTCTGTCTTCTTTTTTTGAGGGAATGAAGTGACTTTTGTCCAGAATCTGTCTAGTTTATTGCAGTGCAAGAGTAGCTTTAGTCCATTGTAAAGTCTGAGATCTTAAGGATAATAAGTGGTTATATTGAAAGGTTTTGAATGGAGGATTGACATATTCAGATTTGCATTTTAGGGAAATCTGTCTACCATCTGGGAAGAGTTTTGGAGAGAAGCAAACCTAGAGACAGGAAGCCCAGTTAAGATGCAGTTGAAATGTCTGGGTGAGAAATGAGAGTGGCCTGCATCAGATAGTCATCATGGGGATGGAGAAGTGTGATTGAAATCAAGAGATTAAAATTCACAGGATGTAGACATTGATTGGATGTTGGGAATGAAGATAAAGGAATGAAGGTTGTGTCCCAGACTCCTCATGTGGGCAAATTGGTGGATGGCAGTACCACTTATTATCATAGAGATGGGGGGAATAGGATAATAAGTTACATTTTAGGCTTACTATATTTGATATACTGTGGGTCATCCAAGAGGAAATGTCCACCAAGATGCTGGATGTACAAGGCCGAAACTAAGGAGAGACTATAAATACATACTTGAGAGTCATCATCAACATATAGCTAGAAACTGAGGCAATAGAAATAAATTAGCTTGCCCAGGGAGAGTATATAAGAAAAGCTAAGAGCCAATTCTAAAATCCTGAGGCACACCAATATTTAAGAGACTTGTAGAAGGAAACTGATAAGGTGTGACCAGAGAAACAGAAGGGAAACAGGAGGGGATGCTGTCATGCAGTAGGAAGGAGTGGGGATTTGCTGGGAAGGTGGTGTTAGTATGTCCAGTGTTGTCAAAGGGCCAAATACGCTAAATCTAAATAGTGCATGTTAGATTTTGCAAAGTAATATCGTTAACGGTTTTGGTGAAGACAGCTTCAAAGGCAAGGTTAGGAGCAGAAGCTTGAAGAGTAAGGAAGAGGTAAGGAAATGAAACTGTGACTCTTAAGAAATTTTATATTGAAAGAAAAGAAAGAGGCAGCAGTGTCAGAAAGAATGTGGGATGGAAGAAAGTTCTGATTTTTGGAACAGGAGAGAAGCCAGCCTGGAGAGTGCCAGGTTCATAGAGGGGGCCTCGTCTGGGCGAATGGACTGGGCTTAGCAGGGCATGACCATGGAAGTGACAGGGAATGAGGATGCCAACATGCCTTTCGCTTTGTTGCCCTCTCCTCCAACTCGTTCTGTCTGCCCTCAGACATACTCAGATCTTCCCTTTTAATCGTCTGCTGCCTCTTTCAGGCACCTGTTTCTCTTTTATAGCCAAATTCCTTTAAAAATGATTGATATTCACAACTCCCATTTCTGCCTCTCCCACTCCTTCATTAAACTCTTTCCATCCTGGCTTCTACACCACTGTTCTTCCCTCATAGGACACAAGTGATTTCTTTCTACCCGGATCCAATACTGTTGTCTCCTTTCTCATCTTCCCAGAACTGTGAACTTGATTACAGTTGTCCACTTCTCCAGCTTAACTGAGGCCTTGATTCAGGTGATTCTTGGGTTTGTATCTCCTAGCCTGATTTCATTTTTGAATCTTAGACTTTTAGAAATGTTCCAATTTATATTCCTGCTATTTTCTTAAAATCTTACTAATTTAATAGGTAAAAATAGCATTTTGTTTTCCATTTGCTGCATAGAATTTGTTTTCTGTGGTTATAGGCACTTTGTCGTGTGTGTGTGTGTGTGTGTATGTATTATATTCTTTGTCCATTTACTGTTGAGATCTTTTAATTTTTGTTATCTATTTCTGAATTCTATAATGTCAATGTCGTAACACTTTTAAATCCATTTAGCTACTTGAATTTATAAATGCGGAAACCGAGACCCAGGGAGATGAAGTGACTTATCCAGGGTCACTTAGTGAGGTTAGCACCAGAAATGTAATGAGAACCCAGGTCTCTTGGGGGGGCAGCATTCTTCCCTGGTTAGCAGACAGACTGTCATTGTGCCCTGGACCCCAGCCATATGTGCCTTTATTTTATTGGAGCATTTCTATGGGTTCTACCATCTGCTCAAACTCATCTCATTTAAATCAGAATTTAGTGCCAGTTGGGAGTTTTCTCTTTGTATTCCCATTTTAGCCAACATCCCTAGGATTTTGCTCTGGCATAAACTCTTTAGGTAGAAATGTCCAACAGGCAATCAGAAATGTGGGATTGAAGTGCAGATGAGAGACTAAAAATACATATTTGGAAGTCATCTTCCTGGAAGCATTTGCTTGAAGTCACCTAAGTGGACGAATTCTCTGAGTAAAAGAACAGATGAAAGGGGTAAAGGATTGAACCTGAGAGAATGTCTATGGTGGGGAAGCGGGAGGAAGAAGAGGAACCAGTGAAGAGGTAGAGGGAGTGTAATTAAAAAGGAGGAGGGAGAGAGCCAGGGCAGTACAATGATATGTAGGCCTAGGAGGAGAGTGTTTCAAGAGGCAGGAGAAATGAGTGGCCTCACTGTTCTCAAGTGGTCTGGGAAGTCGAGGGCTGGCTAGGCAAAAGCCTTTGGGCCTGTTACTTAATGAAGGGACTCTGACTGGATACCTTTATTATAGAGGAAATAAGTGGGCAAGGGGTACTGGGTAAATGCCCTGTAAGGCAGTGGAGTGAGCAAGCATGCTCCCCCTTTTTTATATTGTATATATGAATATTCTGGGGTAAGTTTTATGTCAGTCCTATTGATCTGATTTCAGAGATGTCTTATTTTCATTTATAATTGTTTAACAACAGCAAAAAACCCTGTACTTATAAAATGGTTCCCCATCTATGATCTCATTTGATCCATTTAACAAGTTGTGTGAGGAAAATGTTATGATTTTCTCCATTTTACAAATGGGAAACTGAGGCTTGGAGAGTTTGCAGGAACTTGCCCTAAGTTAGAAGACCAAATAATAAGTGACAAAGCTCTGATGTGCTTACATCATGTCGTGCCACCTCTTGAGACCTAAAGGCGCACCTTTGTCCATGGTAGACTCTTGCTTCTCCTTTGCTTGAGACCCAGATGAAACACACTCTTCTGTGTGAAGCTAAAAATATTTATTGAATGAATAAGTGAGTTAGTGAGTAGGTGAATGAATGGGTTTGTGCTTTAACTTATTCAAGGTTTATGGAATAAGTTAGTGGTAAGGACCTTCCGAATGACCTTTTCTTTTTTATTTGTCCCAAAAATTGTCACTGCTTCAGCATTCATGAAGTACTTATAGATAGATTCCTGTGTTCATTTTCCATTGAATAGTGCCATGACAAACTGCCACAAAATTGGTGGGTTAAAACCTTGCGACACAGATGTATTTATTATCTTACTTTTTTAGAGGTCAGGAGTTTAGGACAAGTCTCACTGTGCTAAAATCAAGGTGTTGACAAGGCTGTATTCCTTCCTGGATACTCTAGGGGAGAATCTGTTTCCCTGCCTTTTCCACTTTCTAGAAGCACCTGCATTCCGTGGCTCATGGTTCCCTTCCTTCATCTGTAACGCTGGCATTGGTGGGTCGAATTCTTACACCTTATCTCTCCAACACAAGCCTACTGTCTCTTCTACTTTTAAAGACCCATATGATTATATTGGGCCCACTTAGATAATTCGGACTAATCTCCCCATCTCAGGATCCATAGCGTTAATCTCATCAAAGTCCCATTTTCCATGTGAGGTAACACATTCACAGGTTCTGAGGATCAGGGCATGGTATCTTTGGGAATCATTATTTATCTTACACACAGCCCTTAAATTATGCCATGCTATTTCAGGTTCTGTGTTCTCACTCACTGTACTTTTTGTGTGAGTCCTGTTTTCTTGAGGCATTGTCAAGACTTAAGGCAAGAATTACCTCTTTTCATGGTGTTCCCCTTTGCCAGCTGAATTGACTCCTCTGTCCTTTTGAGCCCCCCTTGGGTTCCCCTTCAATGCTGGACCCTGGGTCTGCCTGTAATACTTCTGTGTTTTGTTTAGGTGTCTTCCCCTAGGCTTAGGCCTACCTGGAGCTCCTTGAGTACAGGATTGTCTTACTGAACATTCTGTCTCAGTGTCTGGCACAAGGCCTGGTATATATATACTTTGTATTCGGTAATGTTTGTCAAGGGAGCAAAAGACTGCTTCCTGCAGGGAATTCATCTTAACAATGTGCTGGGATGCAGAAACCCCCTGCCCTTAAACCTAGGGGACTTGACTTAGATCATAGAGCAGCCAGGGGCACAGCTTGCTTTAAAACATAAACTTCATGGAGCACATAATGACTTTGCAGATCATTAACTTCCTTGATGTAGCCACTGACCAACTTGTGACCTTGGGGTAAGGTCACAGAGCCTCATATTTTTTCATCTCAATCAGGAGGAGGTAAGGCTGTATGATCACAGAGACAAGAATATAAGATTAAAGCGTGAGCTCTGGAGCCACGTTGCCTACCTTTGAAACCTGGTCCTGTTTCTCACTTTCGGTGTCCCGCACGTCACTTAATTTCCAGTTCCTTAGGTTCTTTACCTGTAAAATGGCGAATCCTAACAGCACCTATCTCAGTGTTGTTCCAAGGCTTAAATGAGGTGAGGTGGGTAAAGCACAGTGTCTGTCATCACTGTTACCGTGAAGTTCCCTCTGTGATCTTAAATTTGTTATTTGTTATTTTGTTTTTTTTTTCCTAGAAAAGGATTTCCTAGACCCCCTCTCTTCTCTTTTCCTGCCCCTGACCAACTGCCTTTCTTGCTGTCACTCTCTCATTGACAAATCTTACATCTTCCTGGGCTCCCTTACAGTGCTGCCCTTCCCGGAAGGGCTTGGCCAGTGTTGGCAGTACCTCCTGGCCGGTCTGGGTGGGGTTCCTGTGGGGCACCTGTGCGGTGTACTGCCTCCTATCGGCCGGAAGCAGTGCCCCACTGGCCTGGCCCGAGAGTCAAAGTCTTTTGCCCTTTGGCCACCTCTTAAGATCTGTGCTCTTCTACTGCTAGGAATTTACCCAAGGGATACAGAAATGCTGATGCATAGGAGCACATGTACCCCAATGTTCATAGCAGCACTCTCCACAATAGCTAAAACATGGAAAGAACCTAAGTGTCCATCATGGATCAAGAAGATGTGGTTTATCTATACCATGGAATACTACATGGCAATGAGAAACAATGAAATCTGGCCATGTGTAGCAACATGGATGGACCTTGAGGGTGTTATGCTGAGCGAAATAAGTCAGAGAAGGACAAATATCATATGTTTGCACGTATAGGAGGATTAGGAGGAGCTTAACTGAGGAACAAGGGGGAGAAGAAGGGGGGACATGGTGGGGGAAAGGGAGAGAGGCAAACCATGAGACACTCTTGAATGCTGACAAAAACTGAGGACTGATGGATGTGGGAGGGAGGGGGGATGGGCATGGAGGAGGGCACTTGTGGGGAGGAGCACTGGGTGTTATGTGGAAACTAATTTGACAATAAACTATTTGTAAAAAAAAAAAAAAAAAAAATCTGTGCTTTTCTGATTTGGAAATATCCAGAAGGTGAACGGCATTATATCAAACACTCCCTGTGTGCCAGTCCCTAATACAGAGAAGCACAGGGTAGGAGGGGTTAAGTGTGCAGGCTCTGGAGTCAGGCTGAGTGTGTTCACATCCTGGCTTACACACTTACTGGTTGTGAGGCCTTGGGCAAGTTACTTTGCTGAGCCTCCTTTTGTCATTTGAAAAAGGAGATAGGATAGTATTTAATTAATTGTTTAGTTATAAAAATTAAATAACTAAATAATGAGGATAATTCATATACAACCTGGAGTAGGAAGAATTATTAACGATGAGTAAGAATTAGAAACTTTTCATTTCCTCAGTGCCTCTGGATTCCATTCTTTATAGTATAGTTCCATTATTTTGTTTGCAGTTGTGTGATTTTCCCAATCAACTGCATCCATATTCAAATGTTAGTACAAAAGCAAATTGAAAGCCAAATGTAAATGGTTTTTATTTAACTGTGTGATTCAGTTCAGCAAACACTTATTGATTGTTCTGTGCTAGGCACTATGTCAAGGTCTGGTAATATAACTTGGAGTAAGGTACAGGGTCCTGTCCTTAAGATGTTTACGGTTTAGAGGAGAAGATCGGTATTTAAACATTGTAGACAGAGGGAACAGTGTGAGCTAAGGCACAGAAATGTAAGAAGGCCAAACAGCCTGACCCAAAACAAGGACATGCAAGTTACTCTCCTTGGCTAGAACTTAGCTCATGGAGGCAAAGGGGTAGGGGGGCTAGGAGGGAGGGTGCCAAGGAGAGAGGTAAGGCCAAAGAAACTCCAGGTCATCGAGAGCTTGAATGTTCTACTTAGGAATTAATTTGAAAGCAGTGGGGGAGAACCATTTAAGGACTTTTGGTAAGGGAGTAATGAGATCAAATTGTATTTGTTAAAGGTTGTTTTGACTTCAGTAATGAGGTTGGGTTGGAGAAGGCCAAAGGGGGACAAAGATTGGTTAGTATATTTTTGCAGTAGGCCTGTGGAGAGGAGATGCGGACCTGAATTAAAGTAGCAGTGAGGAAGAAAAGGAAAAGATAAAAATGTTAAGGAGCCCAAAATGATGGGTGAATGGTGGTGCTATTGTATGACAAGTACAGGAGGAGAGACTGAGGGGGATGATGAGTTCCATTCTCCATTTTAGAAATGCTGAGGCAGACACACTTGCAGGTGGAGGTGTCCAGTAGGGGACGGGATGTTTGGGTCTTGTGCTCAGTGAGAGCCTTTGAGCTAGAGATACGTCTTTGGAAGTCATCTGCTTGCAGATGGACCACAGGAGTGGGTAAGATTACTCAGGGAGAGCAGGTGGAGAAAGAAGAGAAGAGACCAAGGACAACACCCCGGCTTGGGTTCACAGATAGTGAAAGGTTGGGTAATAAGGCATGTGCAGCCAGCAGAGAGAGAGAAGGAACAGTACCAGGTGATGTCTCAAAAAGCAGTGGAAGAGAAGGTTTCCACAGACAGAAAACAACATCAGAGGCCACAGAGGGATCAAGTAACATCAGGATGGAAACGACCCATTGGATTTGACAAGCAGACAGACTCAGAGGGACTTCTACATCTTCATTTCATAAAGTTGGGTCAACAGTGTCTTTCTGGGAGAGAGAAAGGGATAAGAAGGAGGCCATATGAAGGGAAGGATCTGTGTTCCAGAGAAACCGGAATGCACCTCTATCACAGCACAGCCCATGCCGTTAGGGTTGCTTATAGGCTGAGCCAACCCACGAGACTGTTAGGTGAACTGCATAGATGCATGCAGTCCCACTACTCAGAGGAGACCAGTTAATAATTTCATTATAAATTCTTTAGACTTTTCCTTGCATACAAACAAATCTATGTGCTTATATGTATACACAAATATAATTTTAAAAGTAAATATTGGCTCATGCTGTGCGTGCTGTTCTGAGAACCTGAATAAAGTAATCATCTTTCAATGTTACTACATGTAGAGCTATTCCAGTCCCTATGGCTGCAAAGTATTCGTTGTTCAAGTGGACTATAATTTATTTAACAAATTGGACCCTTAATGATGAACTTCTGATTGTTTCTAGCTTTTCACTATCACAGACAGTAACTGTAAGGGTATTTTTGTACACATCATCTTTGCACACTTTGGCCAAGTGAGTGAGTTTAGAGGGACTGCGTCTTACTCTTTGTACAAATCTTTCTTACAATATTGTACATTTTCCCCCTTTCATTCGCACTTTCTCATGTGTTTTAGTAAAAATATGTTCTTCATATAAGTGTCTCATTCCACCAACATTTACTGAACACCTACTCTGCGAACCCCCACCTCCTGACACTGTGTTCTCTGCTGGAGAGACAAAGATGAACTTGTCACAGCCCTTGCCCTCAAGCTCTCTTTGGTGGGCAAGAGAGATAGCTGATCAGATAATTACAACTTAGTATAACAATTATTGTGATGAACAGAAGCACAAGGTGCTAAGGAAGCACAGAGGAGGAGAGACACCAACCAAGACTCAGGGTATTAAGGAAGACTTCCTGGAGTAGGGGGCTCCTAAACTGAGTCTTAAAGACAGAACAGCAGTTAACCAGATAGAGGGAAGTGAGAGCATTGCAGGCTGACCGAATGTTCATTGGAAAGCAGGTGGGAGGAGACAGATTGTGAAGGGACTTGTGTGACAGGATACAAGTTTGGATACAGGACCGAAAGCTATAAGTGGAGGAGTGAAATGGTCAGGTTTATGTTTTAGAAAAAATATCCTGAAAGTGGAAAACAGTTAAGTTTTGGGGCACCTGGGTGGCTCAGTTGGCCAAGAGTCCAACTCTTGATTTCAGCTCAGGTCATGATCTTGCAGTTCATGAGTTCAAGCCCTGCACTGGGCTCTGCTGAACCTGCCTGGGATTCTTTGTGCCCCTTCCCTGCGCTCTCTCTCTCTCTTTCTTAAAATTAAATAAATACACATAAAAAAAAGAAATTAGTTAAGTTTTAAGAAGGCCAGTGTGGGAGGGTGGGTGCACTGGCTGCAGTGTGGGAGATGCCAGTAAGGGGTTTGACACATAGGCAGAGAGGCCAGTCGGGGCTGTTGGAGTCAGAGGTGACATGCTGGAAGACAAGGTACCCCTCTTGTTAATCTGTTGCTAAATGGTTTATGGTTTTACTCATGTAAGCAGAATCTCTTCCTAATGTATTCAGACTGGCTATTGCAGATATAAGAAAGCTATTGATTTTTTAAAACATATCTAATATTTCTCTACTTTTGAAATTAAAAAAATTTTTTTTAATTATTTGTTTATTTTGAGAGAGAGCGTGTGAATGGGCGAGGGCCAGAGAGAGAATGCCAGGCAGGCTCCATGAAGTCAGTACCCAGAGCCTGACGTGGAGCTTGAACCCACGAAATCCTAAGATCATGACCTGAGTCAAAGTTGGATGCTCAACCAGCTGAGCCACCCAGGTGCCCCTCTACTTTTAAAGTTTTTAATTCCAAGTGTTTAGTTGATTTCTTTGCTTTTCTGTGTAATTCCTTTTTTTCTGAGTACTTTTGCGTATTGATATATTTTTGATCCTTTTCCTCTTTTTCCATTTTTATTATGCAGATCTCAAATGTACATAGACATAAAGAAGATCATAGAACACACCCCCATATGCCCTTCGCCCAGATTCAGTAACATTAACGTTTGGTCCTGGGGCATCTGGGTGGCTCAGTCAGCTAAGTGTCTAACTCTTTATTTTGGCTCAGGTCATGATCTCACAGTTTTGTGAGTTTGAGCCCCGCCGTGTGCTTCTCCGTTGGCAGCATGGAGCCTGCTTGGGATTCTCACTCTCCTTCTCTCTCTGCCCCTCCCCCACTTACACTGTCTCTGTCTCTCTAAAAATAAATAAATTTTTAAAAACTTAAAAAAAGATTTGGTCCCGCTTAGTTCATCTTTCCTTTTTTGTGTGTTTTTATGCCGTTGCTGAAGTATTTTTTAAAGCAGAATCCCAGACTTCTTCTTATTTCAGCTCTACATACTTCAGTAGCATCTCTGAAAATACAGGTATTTCCTGTATTTTTCAGATACAGATTTTTTCTTTTCTTTTTTTAAAGTTTTCTAAAATTTATTTTGAGATTGAAAGAGAGAGAGCAAGCAGGGGAGGGGCAGAAAGAGAGAGAGGAAGAGAAAATCCCTAGTAGACTCTGCACTGTCAGCACAGATCCCAGTATGGGGCTCAAACTCACAAACTGTAAGACCATGACCAAAATCAGAAGTTGGAAGCTTAACTGACTGAGCCACCCAAATGCCCCAGATACAGATATTTTCTTACATGACTACAGTGCCATAATCATTCTTAACAAACAGTAATTTCTTGGTATAGTTTAATATCTAGTGTGTATTCATATTCCTTGTGTATCTCAAAATCTCTTTTAATAGTTGGTTGATTTGTTGCAGTTGGGATTGGAATCACACATCGCATTTGGTAGTTTGAACTCAAAAGACTCTTTTAGTAGCAGTCCATAACGTTACTCCTTTTAAAAAAACAACAACAGGGGCGCCTGGGTGGCTCAGTCAGTTAAGTGCCCGACTTCGGCTCAGGTCATGATCTCACAATTCGTGGGTTCGAGCCCCGCGTCGGGCTCTGCTGACAGCTAGCTTGGAGCCTGGAGCCTGTTTCAGATTCTGTGTCTCCCTCTCTCTCTGACCCTCTCCTGCTCACACTGTCTCTCTCTCTTTCTCAGAAATAAATAAAACATTAAAAACAACAACAACAACAAACACCATCAACAAATGAATAAACAGGAGCACCTGGACTCTTTGGGGCATGTGACTCTTGATCGCAGGATCATGAATTCAAGCCCCACGTTGGGTGTGGAGATTACTTAAAAAATAAAATCTTTAAAAAGAAATAAACAAAAAATAGAATCAGACCTGTAAACACAGAGTATAAACTGATGTCTACCAAGGGAAGAGGGGAGTGGAGGATGGGCAAAATGGGTGAAGGGAAGTGGGAGATACAGGCTTCCCATCATGGAATGAATATGTCACGGGAATGAAGGACATAGCAGAAGGAAAATAGTCAATGGGATTGTCATAGTCTTATATGGTGAGCATAACATAATGTGTAAACTTGTTGAATCACTATGTTGTACCCCTGAAACTAATGTAACATTGTGTATCAACTACACCCAAATAAAAACTTAATTATAAGATAAAAATGCCATTGACTATTGAAGAAATCAGGTCTGTGGTCCTGTAGAATGTCCCACATTCAGAGTGTCTTTTTCCTCATACTATAATTTAATGAATTCTTCTGTCTCTCATAATTTCTATTAATCAGAGGTTAGCTTTGAGTAACTAGTTGGCTTCTGGTTCCTCTTTTCTTTGGGAGGAGGGTGTAAGACTATCCAGAGGTAGGTCTGTGAAGTGCCACTTAATCCCACTCTCAGAGGTGCTAGGATTGATTAGTGGTTCAGGAGTTGATAGCTCATCCCTCCATTATAAATTTCCCCATCAGCCTTTCATCGAATGAGTTCATCCACTGATGCTTGTCACCTGAATGAATTATTTCATCATGGGCTATGAAATTTTTTAAAATTCTGTCAATCTTTTCACACTTAATAGCTGAATAAAGAACATTCCCTCAATAACTAGGGCTATTTGGTTGTTCTGAAATATAATATGTACCAAAAAGACAAGATAAATGCTTAATTCATTTTCTTTTATTGCAATTTTTGAATTAAGGAGTTGGTGCTTTAATTGTTCCATTTTAAGTATCTATTGATCATGCTTCTATTTTATGATTTATTGCATTGGCTAATCCAGTGATTCTCCTGCCATGATTATCTGGTTATCTCAGCCTTTTTTTTTTTTTTTAATGTTTGCTTGTCTTGCAGAACATGTTACTTGCAATCCAAGGTTTGTTTGTTTTTTTTAATTTTTTAATTATTTATATATTTCTGAGATAGAGACAGCATGAGCAGGGAAGGGTCAGAGAGAGAGGGAGACACAGAATCTGAAACAGGCTCTAGGCTCTGAGCTAGCAGTCAGCACAGAGCCCGACGTGGGGCTCGAACCCACAAATCGCGAGATCATGACCTGAGCCGAAGTGGGATGCTTAACCGACTGAGCCACCCAGGTGCCCCATGGTTATCTCAGCCTTTGAGAAATGGGTCTTCATTTGCACAAGAGGCTTTACATCCGTAGGTCTGCATGCCACGCATCAGTCCATCTCGTCCTGTATTTTTTAGAAGAAAACAGAACAACCTTGCCCTCGGTTTCTCCTCTCTTGTTCCAGGTCACACGGTGAATAAGATGCGTCAGCACTCAGATTCCGAAGTGGCTTGTCTTGCTAGAGAAGTTTACACTGAGTGGAGAACTTTCATCGAAAAGCATTTAGATAGACCTTCTATTGAAGTACGAAGTGACCCCAAAACCGAGACATTCAGGAAAAATGCCCAGAAGTTACTCTCAGAAGCTTTGGAATTAGAGGTAATGTCTCCTCGTTGGAATGTGATTGATTCTCTTAGTTAAATGAGCCTCACATTTTCATAGTGATCTTTCATAGTCTTAGTGCTTTTACTTTATTCTGCCTGGGCTTTCTGTAAGGATTCCGAATTTGTAAGCTTTCTGGGAGATAGTATTATAGAAAGACTAAAGACTTTGGAACTAGCAAGACCTGGATTAAAACCCTGGCTCTATTACGTGCTCATTGTGTCACTTTAGGCAAATCCTTTAAAGTTTCTGAGACTTGATTTTTTTTAATCTGTAAAATGAGTATTATAATTCCTACCACCTATAATTATTAGAAAGATGAAATGAAACCCTTACACAAAGGAATAGTATATATAGTATTTGATAATTAGAAGTCACTTAATGAGTGTTGGTTCCTTCCTACTTAAAAGTCTTGCCCTTCCCACTGAAGCAAAAATTCCGGTATGGACTCTGCTATGGAGTATTTGTCTATTGAGAAGACACTACTCCCCCTTTTTAAAAATGTCAACACTCATACCTTTAGTTCCAAGGCATATAATCCGATGGCAAGACATCATCTTTATCATTTTCATAGCTAACAGTTCAGATGTTCGTGGTTTTGAGGTACACATGGTAGAAGGATTTTTGCTCATCATCATCATAACCAAATCTTATGGATCAACTAATATTCTAGAAAAATCTGACATAACATCCATATTTTTTCCTATTCTTAAGGTATCCCTATTAAAATATCCTTTAAGAATAATTTGAGGGGCATCTGGGGGGCTCTGTCAGTTGAGCATCCAGCTCTGAATTTAGGCTCAGGTCATGACCTCACAGTCATGGGATTGAGCCCCTCATTGGGCTCTGCCTGCATGGGACTCTTTCTCTCTCTCTCTCTGTCTCTCTCTCTCAAAAATAAATAAGAATAATTTAATATTATTAACAAAAGAAACAATTTTGAAAGTCTGGTTGAAATGCTAGATCTGTATTCTCTGAAAAGATATTTTAACCTTTTCTGTCTCAATTATGCATCTACAAAAGAAAGACAAATGGACTTGTGGTATGTTACTTTTTAAAAATAGAGTTCTGGGTTTTTTAATACAAACTTACGATAGAACATGAGAAAATGCAGAAAGGAAAAATAAAATCACCATTGAACTACCACCAGACATAATCTTATTAACATTTTGATGCATTTCCTGTTCGGTAAATTATTATAGCTCTTTAAATAAATATTGGGCAAGTTAACGATTATACCATGTTTATTAAGAGCCAATCGTATGCTAAATGTTCCATGAGATTCTTTTATTGATTATTTAAATAACCGCCGAAAGTTGACAATTATTTACATTTGTGTTTTACTTTTAACCTTGATCAATATCACTGTCATTTTCTATATCCTTTTCTGTATATCTTTATTTTTTCATGTCTATAATTTTTAATGTCTATTTGATAGTTTTGTGTAAGTTTACTTAACTTCTCCTGAAGGAAGCTTTGACTATTAAACTCTTAAAGAAAGAAAAAAATATGAAGACTGTAAGTCTAATTTTCCAGAGTATCGATTAGCCAACAAGATTTGTTGTTTAATATTTTACATAAAGTTTATTCTTAAAATAAGCCAAAATTATTGCAGAAACATAGAGTGTGGGTATATAATATGTAGTTAATGTGGTGGTAAATACCAGTTCCCTGTGGTATCTTTTTAAGTAAATGATAATAACGAAGCTATGCTTGTAAGGATTAATGAGCAGTTTGCCTGCTATATTAAACTCCATAATAATTATCCTTTTAGTTTATCCATTAATTATCCTTTAAATGGCACATCAAGTGGTAAGCACTCAAGTGTTACAAAGCAAAGTTAAAAAAAGTGATACATTCGTTAGTGCTTTCCAATGTAATTGGAAAAAATATCAGATTAAGCATAGTTGAATGGTTTGGCTCCCAAAGAATAAATTTTTAAAATTAAAAATGTGCATCTTACCATCTTCCTTGGCCAAAAAAAAATCAATCTGTTTTCCTTGCATAATAAGCAGCATTTGATAGTATTTTTATCAGTTTGGTATGTCAGGAAATATAAATGTAAACACTTTTATATAAGGTTAACTCCTAGCACCTATCATCATCTGAAATATTTCCATATTAGGGTAAATCAATGAACCATCTAATTCAGTATCTGGTCTTTGACAGTAACCAATGTTGAGTGCATTCAAATCAGACATCAGATCTCCATAAATGTACTCTATCAGGCAGTAGTAAACCATTGGGTAAGTTACTGGCCCAATGACTAAAAAGGCTTTACAATTTGATCCTAGCGTGTGTTCTTGCAAATCCACTCATTACATTTTTGTAGAAAAAAATGTCCTCATGTTATTTGTTTGGGTCATGTCCTTTAGCCGTGAAAGCCACAGATGAAGAATATACACACACAGCCAAAAGGCGCATCTCTTTATTACTCTACACAGGTCTTGCTTTCCAGATTTATGGATTGCTTCCTTGTTCTTGGAATAATGGGATAGATGAATAAAAACTCCACTTTTGCGACCCATGCTCCATTCCCCTTTACTTTCTCCCTTCCGGATCTTCTTTGTTCTTCCCTGTCTTTTAGATCTTTCCTCATATGAACGTCCCCTGTGGTGTCATTCTCTTACTTCCCCTTCCTCATTATCCACTCTCCTTCCTACCTCACGGCCTGTGATCATTTTCCTATTATGTCATTAAAAAAAATGAACCTGATTCTCAAAGTGAGCCTGTATCATTAAGAGTTATGAAACACTGGCCGGTTGGCCCGGTTGGTTGTCAGATGGTGCTAATGAGATCCAGGTCAGGGGTACGTCCCCATATGGGACTGTTAGTTTTCCCTTTGTTTAATGGCCTCAGACTGCACCTCTGGCTTTGACCAGCTCTCTCATAAATGTGTTCGAGTGGTCAAAAAGGAGTGTGGGTAGATGTGTACAAATCCAGTCATGCTATTGGAAAACTCATACCAAGTTTGCTCCCAGTGGATAGTCAGGTCAACAGATGTTTAGTACTTCTGCTGCTGGTGCCGGACAGAATATAAACGTAAATGAGTTGCATTTCCTGGGCTAAGAAAGCTTACTCTCTCCTGGCTGAGAGCCTGAGAGTGACTAAATATAAGGCAGGATGAAAATATGTCTGAAATAGTGGTATTGGCAAGTGGTATAGACACACAGAGGACAGAACAGTGAAGTCTGATGGGGGAATCTGGAAAGGTTTCATGGAAGAGATGACAGTTGAAGGGGATAGGATTTGCCCAACTAGAAAATACATATTAAAATAGAAACATTATATTTCATATCTCATCTTTTATGTATAGGATGTTATTGAAAGAGCAGGAAAGGAGGGAGGAATACATAGGGGAAAAGGATATTCATTTACAAATGCTTACCGAGCACTTGCTTTGTGCCCATACCTATGCTAGCATCAGGGGTTCAGAAATAATCCAATGTGGTAACAGCCCTAGAGGGGCTCACCGTCTTCTGAGGGAGATAGACAAAGAGTCATCATCCAATGTGGGAAGCTCTGCACTTGAGGTAAACCCATGAAGAAGACCTTTTTACCTTGCTTTTAAAGAGCTTACAGATGTGGTGAATATCACTAGTTGATTATGGCACCATTTCCCACTGGGTCCAGACTCCTTGATGAAAGACAGCTCTAGATGGGCATGTTTTATATCTTCCCCAGCTACGGCCAGTTTGTCCAGGATTGGACAACTGAGTAACACAGTCAACTTACAGGTACAAATAGATAAGGAAGGCAAACCAGATTCTCCAGCTCTGAGAAGTGTGAGCTAGGAAGTGGCAAGAAAGCAGCAGTGGGAGTGTTGAAGCAGAAGGAGTGTTGGAAGAGTTATGAGGGAGCAAAGCTGTGGGCAGAGATGTGTAGACAGGGGAGAGAATAAAGCAGCTAGAATTAGTAGTGAGTAAGGCAAATGGAGAAGAACAAAAACATGCAAGAAAGAGACCAGGCAGATCTTGAGACACACAAGAGAAAGGCTATGGTCTCTAATAAACCCCTAGGTTTCTGGTTCCCATTTCCATTCACATGATGTTTCTCCCAGCAAAACCTCTCTTTCTCAAGGCCTCAGTGAGACTCTGGTCCTTTTACCCCCAAAGGACTTACCTGAATCACCAAATTAGGGCCCGTTGGAAAGAACTCAACTTGGGTAGGTTTGAAATATCCAAAGGCAGTTATAAGATAGACACTCTTCACTTGGTGCAGTGAACTTGTACACATGGGTGTGTGATGAATTATTTTCCCTTGTGATTTACAGTTTAATATCACTGATGTTTTTCCTCATTGTGATTGGCCTTCATTTAACAAGGCATGCATGAGAATTGTTAGGTGTTTGCTTCCTACTGCTGTCACATCACTGGTATAGCATGGACTCCACTGACCCATGGTTATCCGCACACATGCATCTCCTTTTTCGACTGGGAGTTCCTGGAGGGCAGGGGCCAGGTCTTTTCTGCTCAGTGTCTCTAATACCCAAATCAGGCCAGACTCAGAGTAGTGACTCAGGAACTCTTTGCTGAATGAAGTATGGATGATATCTAGTTATGTGAATTTCAAGGTACTCTCCAAGTTCTTTTTTTATATATACTACAGTTTGATGGAATGGCCATGACCTATTTTTGCAAATGCACATATACCCTTCTCCCCCAACAACCACTTTCCTCAAAAAAAAGGGGAAATGAAGACTTCCTCGTGTCTGTTATGTTAAGAGAATCTCCGAACAGTGACTGACCATCCTCACACTGAGGCGAGCGGCCTCTCTGGCAAATGTTGCTGGACAAGCAGTGGACCAAACAGCCAGCCACCCTTCCCATCACCTAAAGTAGTCTGGTACCAGGGCTGCCTCAGCCGGGGGCTAGTTCAGTGCCCTCCCAGGAGGCCATGAAAAGCTCAAGGAGACTGGGTTCTGGAGAACCGTGTTGCCAAACCACTCACTGCAGTGCAAGTCTTGGGGATAGTCGGTCATCAGGATCACGAGCTTCCCTGAGCATCTTTCGTCTGCTACACGTAGACGGACGTCTGGGCCCAGACCGTCATTCTCCTTGTCCCTCTCTTTCTCTCAGACCCATTCTGCTCTCTGCTTGGTCCTTATTTCTCCCGAGTTTCCTTTCTCTATTTGTTTTGATCTGTTGGTCTCTCTCTTACGTGAGGACATTTTACCAAATGTCAGGAGTTCCTTCATTACTTTTGGTACATTTTTTCTTAAACGTTTCTTTTAAATAGAGCTGTAGTACATGCAGGAGAGTGCACAGAAGATATATGTATGGCTCAGTGAATTTCTCACAAAGCAAGTGCCCACGTCACCTGACCGGATAAGTCTCAGGTCAGACGTCATTCCCTCCTGAAGCCAGGCGCCGCCCTCCTGTTGGGACGCTTTGCTGTAGCTCTGCGCCCCGGCACCCATTCCTCTTCCCTTGGCTGATACTCCGTACACTTACAGTCCTATTCTCTACTTGTCTCCTCCTGGGCTGTGCTCTCCATGGAGTCGAAGTCTGTCGGCCTTGTTCACTGCTTTTTCCTCAGCCCACGCACAGAGCCTAGCACATAGTAAGTGCTGAATAAGTAGTTGAATGAATGGCAGGATGGGGAGGGAAGGAAAAACAGGAAGTGAGAAAAAGAAAATTGTTTCCTGTTTTTAGGGAAAACAAACTCAGAAAATAGGTCATTATAACATGTCATGAAAATGTCTAAGGGAAGCTTAGGACATTGTGGCCACCTAAGGAAGAACTTGCAGTCCTTTGAGCTAGGATTTGCTTTTTTGCTTTTCAGTTTTGAGCTAAGTTTTCACACGCAAATAGGAATATGTTTCTTGGGAAAAGGGGACCTTGCTGAGGGAACATGTACCAGGGCTGCAGCACAGCGGTTTGTGAGAGCACCTTGGCTTGCTCAGGCTGGGCCGTGGTCAGGACTGGCGTGGCAAGGAGTGGGAGGTGGGCCTGGGAAGGAGGGTAGTGAGGGCGTCTCTGACCCAGCCCGGTCTGACCTGGATCTAGACTGTGGACAGAGACCCAGACCTATCCTGCTTTTGATTAGGTCTGCGACTTCAGGCGGGCTTGGGCCTAAGCCGGACCACCCCAGGATTGCTGCAGGTCCCATCCGCTAGGCCCACGCTGCTTAGCTGGTCCCGCGGAGGTCCCTTCAGACTCAACTGGTCTCTCCAAATGTAAGGGAGCAGTTAGTTTGGTGAAAGGAGAGGAACGTGAACTTTGGGGTCAGGGGTGCCAGGTCAGAGTTCCGGCTCTGCCTCTTAGTTGTAAGACCTTGAACCTTTCTTTACCCTTGAACCTATTTCCTCATCTGTAAAATGAGGTAACAGGAGTTGTGAGCATTCAATGTGAAAAGTGATTTATAAACTGTTCTACACACGTATCAGGACCCAGACCCAGTGTTTCTAAAATGTTGTAAGGGGTTAAAAGGCACTTTAAAAAACAGACCAAGAAAAGTATAAACTGTTATACTGATTTATTATCCTTGGTCTTCGTTTCCTGGTTGGTAAAGTACAGGGCCCAGTACCCGTTGCTTAGTTCAGGCCAGTTTCCTGTTATAATGGCAAATATTACCACCCGGCAGGGGTTGTGAATGAGGTCCCTGTCACAAAGCACATGGCCTTGTTCCTTAATTGCTAGGGTGGAATTAATTTGCTCTTCCTGTTTCTCTTGTGACAGGAAGTAGATGTCCTTGAATTTCAGTTGATTAATGGAGGCCTCTGAGCAGAGTGCTCCAGCCTCTCTTGCTTTTAATCCTTATGCAATGCAAGGCCCTAATTTGATAATTTTGCTGTTTTTTAGATGGATCACCTACTGGTTGAAAATATTGAGCGGGAAACGTTTCATGTCTGCTCCCGCCTCATTAACGGGCCATACCGGCGGACGGTGAGAGCCCTGGTCTTCACATTAAAGCACCGCGCTGAAATCCGGGCTCAGGTGAAGAACGGCTCGCTGCCGGTCGGCACGTTTGTACAGAACCACAAAAAATGACCCGAGGATGGTTCCAAAGCTGGGCTGGGCAGAAAGCAAAATGGGCCTCTCTCTGCCATTCAAAGACTCTTTTGAGTTTGGGTGATGGCTGCTGCTGGTGGTGCTAAATTTTCCCATGGTGCCATTCCTTCAGACAGAGGACGCTGGGAGCCCCAGGAGCCAGGCCTGCGGGAGAGGCTTCATTAGCCGTATGCACTTGTGCTGCCTGGCGGGACGCGTGCTGGCTGTCACTAGGAAGCGCGGTATGGTTGCCATCACCCAACCCAGTGAAGGGGTGACAGATTTCACTGCGAGTGCGCCAAGGACACCTCTAAACTTCCCCCATGTCAGGCAGATGGAGTTACTACTTTATTTCGCCACCCTGCAGGTAACTGAAACTCAATTACCGTGGCCGCTCACTCAGTTCCGTCCCCCTGAGTTTAGATAGCTCCGGTGCCTCTCAGAACTCCCCTGTCTGTTCTCTTTGCTCTACCCCAGGGGTGAGCCTGCTGGAGCCAGCCAGCTACCCCTTCTTTCCAGAACTCACTTATCTGAACATTCCAGCTCTCCCTGGAAGACCTTCCGCATTGGTCTCCGGAGCCCCCATGCTGAGGCTTCTAATGAGGAACTGGCCTGAAGCATCCCACACCTTGGGGTTTATTTGAATACGCTGGCTCTTGGTTTAGGGCTCTGTAGAAGATACATAATGAAATTTCTCTTGAAATGAATTACCATAGTAGAAAAAAACACATCTATATTCTGAAATGGAATGCCTCTGTATAGGCCTGCTTGAATAATTACGTAAATGATATTTGCTCTTTTAAAGTCATAATAAACTGAGACTTTTTGTTTGTTTGTTTGTTTGTTTTGCCTAAAACAAAGGTATGGCCTGTTCATTGAAAAGTATCTGGGGTTGACAAAGGGGAGAGTTGGTGAAAATAAAGAACGATTGGATGAGAATTTGAGGGAGATAGCAATACCCAAGGAGAGCTTTTTAAGTTAAGGGAGACTAGAGCATGTTTATAATCTGAAAAGAAGGAATCAATAAAAAGGAAAGGACTCAACCATTTAAAAAGAAGGGCTAAGTGGGGCGCCTGGGTGGCTTAGTCGGTAAAGCGTCCGACTTTCGCTTAGGTCATGATCTCGCGGTTTGTGGGTTCGAGCCCCGCATCGGGCTCTGTGCTGACTGCCAGCTCAGAGCCTGGAGCCTGTTTCAGAGTCTGTCTCCCTCTCTCTCTGACCCTCCCCCGCTNGTAAAAAGGAAAGGACTCAACCATTTAAAAAGAAGGGCTAAGGTGGGCGCCTGGGTGGCTTAGTCGGTAAAGCGTCCGACTTTCGCTTAGGTCATGATCTCGCGGTTTGTGGGTTCGAGCCCCGCATCGGGCTCTGTGCTGACTGCCAGCTCAGAGCCTGGAGCCTGTTTCAGAGTCTGTGTCTCCCTCTCTCTCTGACCCTCCCCCGCTCACGCTGTCCCCCTCTCTGTCTCTCCTAGAAATAAATAAATAAAACATTAAAAAAAAAAGAAGGGCTAAGTTAAAAAGCAAGGAGAAAAGGGAGGGGCCTAACATCTACCTTCTGAGCACTAGAGACCAGACCGTCCCTAAGATAATTTGTTAGCATTTACATTGATGTTTATGCAGTGTCTTAAAAATCCTGTTTAACCTTCTCATCCATTGTATTAGTAAACATTGTTTCAGTTTTCTAGATTTCTTCACTTATTTAGCACTTATTTACTGAGCACCCACTCCTCAGGTCACTGTAGGGACCTAGTAATAGCAGCAGAGGAGGCCCCAAGGCTCACAAAGCAGAAGTGTCTTGTTCAGTTCCCCACTGCTAATAACTGTGGGAGCTAGAATAGTAATCGAGCACTTAACCATGGGCTCAGCACTGTGGTAGACATTTAAAAAACCAATAATACTAATACCTAATTAAAGACGAGGAAAGTGAGGCTCAGAAGGGCTGGTAACTTACTCAGGGTCACACACAGATGGTGAACGGCAGATTTAAGATCCAAAACTGAAGTCTACTTGATGTAGACGGTCTTCCTGGTTGATTTCATCCAATCGCACCCTTAGGCATTTCATACGTGCCGATGACTCTCCAGTTGGTCTTCAGACCCCTGAGCTTCAGACAGAGTCTCCTAGATGGCTCTTGGGTATCTCAGGTGTAACATGTCTTCTTTTACTTGGCAGTACTGGCACTTTAGCTAGGGGCCCAGCGATCAGCCTAGGCTCCCCATCCCTCCTCCCCTCACCCGACCGAGTCCTGATGGTTTTAGTTCTCCCATAGATTTACGGTTCCTCGTCTCCTCCATCTCTAGGACAACTTCAGGACATTATTCTCTCTTGCCCAGGTGATCACATGGCCCCCTAACTGGTGTCTGTGCCTCCAGCCTTAACCTGTTCAAATAGGCCTCTCTGTGCCAGAAACAAAGTGACCTACCAAAACTGAAAACCACTGTGTCACTCCCGCCTGGAGCATTTTCTCTCTCTGGGATGCTCCTCTCTGTCTAATTCCCTCCCCTGCCTCTTCCGTAATACCCTGTGTACTGTTCTGTGTACATCCTCACATGTTCTCTGGCTATGCTTTTGACTCTATCCCCCACTGGACTGTAACCTCCTTCAGAAGCCCTGTCACAAGTCAGAATTCTTGTCTGACCCCTCTGGGTACCTTCAGTCTTTAGAACAGTGCTCCAGTACCTACTTGTGGAATTAATGGGCGTCCAGGTGCCTATGCCCTTCCTGCCTCCACCTTTGTTGTCCGAGAGTCGATTATCCACAGAGAGTAGCTAGAGTGAACCTTTAAAAACGTAAAACAAATCATACATCTCCTCTGCTCAAAACCTAGTCACTTCTGTCTCAGAGCAAAATCCCAAGTCCTTTCTATTGTGCTAGGATCCTGGCTGCCTCTTTGACTCACTTCCTAACATTCTCTCCCTTTCTTACCCCCGTGTGGTCCCCCAGCTCCATTACTGTTCTGAACACATGCACCAGACACGTTCCTACCTCAGGGCCTTTGCACTTCAACTCTTCTCCTGATTGCAATGCTCTTTCCCTAGACTCCTGCATGTTCCTGTCTTCACTTGATTTGGGTCTCTGTTTGCCTTTTCAGAAAAGCCTTCACTGACTCCCCTACAGAAAACAGCACTCCCTCCCAATCATTTTTTAATATTCTACCTTGCTTTATTTTTGTTCAGAGTATTTATCCCCTTCCTTGATACAGTTTATTATTTCTTTATTGCCTATCACCCCTACTTCCTGTCAGAATTTAAGCTGCTTCTTTTAAAAAAAATTGTTTAAGGTTTATTTATATTTGAGAGAGGGAGAGAGAGAGCATGAGCAGGGGAGGGGAAGAGAGAGGGGGAGTCAGAGGATCTGAAGCAGACTCTGCGCTGATACAGTGAGCCTGATGTGGGGCCTGAACCCACAAACTGTGAGATCATGATCTGAGCCAAAATCGGACACTCAACCAACTGAGCCACCCAGATGCCCCAAGAATTTAAGCTTCTTGATAGCAGAGTCTTTGTTTTGTTCCTGCTATACCTCCAGCACCTAGAACAGAGGCTGGCACAAACTACATCTCCATAACTGTTTATTGAATAATTGAATGACTGGTTGTAGGCATACAGGGAAGTCATCTAACCCAATCAGGAAATGCTTCCTGGGGGAGGTGATAACCTGTGTGCAATCTGAAAGGGCAGAAGTAGGTAATTGGATGGTTGAAGTGTATGCCCGGCAGAGAAAGCAGAGTATGGAAAGCCCCGGAACTGTGATTCCTTGGGGGGGGGGGGGGGGGGGGGGGGGGGGGGGGGATGGGGGGGGGNCGGGGGGGGGGGGGTGGTGGTTGGTGTGGCTAGAGTGAAGGACACACACACAGGAGAGTACCTGGGGATGAGGCCGGAGGGAAGGGCAAGGACCAGGGCAAATCTGAAGGGTCTTGAGCACAAAATGAAGGGGTTTGGACTGATGGTAAACAGGAACTAGTTAGTTTCTTATTACCAGGCTGTATGAAAGAGAAGCTAGAGCAGGGAGAGGGGCAGGAAGGAGGAAGCTTCATTTATAAACATTCAAAGAGTTCCGCTAACTTGGAAACCCAGAGTAAGTTGAAAACAAATTGCTGTCTGGCTGAAAGGCTTCAGTGGTGATAGTTAGACAGTGAAATGATTGCAGAGATGTGCTTTGGAGATTTGGAAAGCAGGCAGTGTTATTTGTGGCTGTTTTCTCCTTGATGCATGTGCAGAATTTCCATGCACGGTAATGGAGCTATTCTGAGTGCTCGCCAAAGGGAAGGAGGCTCACAGACATCCACGTACGCTTGTCCACCCACAGAGAAGCACCTCTGAGCCCCAGCCTGTTACAAATGAAAGGGACGGCTCCTGAAAAGGGGTGAGAGAGGTCCCTAGGACTCTGGGTCACCTCTAAGCCTAGGCATGAATGTCTTCTGTGTTCAGTTAGTTGCTAGGGGAAGTTAGGTACTCTAAGTACCATTAGAGTCGGCTCCAGTAGCTTCTTGGTCCTTTTGTGGTGCTTGAATTGGAGGTCCTGAGCCCTTGGGTAGGGACTGGGTCTTAGCATTCATTCGCTCAGTGGACAGATGTTGCCTATCTGCTGTGTGCCCAAGACTGGACTGGCACTGGGGAAACTGCAATAAATAAGATATAATTTCTACCTTTGGGGAGCTCTTAGTCTGGGGGTGAGACAGACACATAGGTAAATAATTATAGTATAATAGGTACTTACTGTAAATATTTAGTTAAAATGTTGAGAAAGTGGGAAAAGGAATGATTGACACCATTCTAAGGGAAGGAAAGTCTTCACAGAGCGTTGATGTTTGAACCAAATCTTGGAGTAGAAGTGGGAGTTCTTAGGAGCAGTGTGTATGCAGAGGTGCAGGTGTAAAGGCTTGTTTCAGTGGAGGCAAATGATGTGTGTGGAGGAACCATAAGGCTCTTAGGAATGGCGGGCAGAAACGGGGCAAAAAAAAAAAGGTGGCCAGGGCCTTGGAGGCCTTGTGCAGGAGTAGACTTTGGCCTTCAGATAATGGAAGGCTTGGAGACGTTTTTGAGGAGGTGAAGGACCTAGTAAGGTGTGTGTTTTTATAAAGATAAAAATGTTCCTACGTAAAAGCATATTTAAGAAAAAAATTTTTTAAATTGTTAACCCAAAAGCTTAAGGTAAAGGAAAGACACACTTGAGATTCAGTAAATGAGAGATGTTTTTTTTTTTTTGACAAATGAAGTTTAGAGTTGACCAAACAGATATCATTAGAGAGTCCCAGGTTTGAAAAATGGCAGGAGGCTCAGATAATGCATTTACTGTATTCAGTGGTGAAGGAACAGGCAGCTGGCCTTTTTTCATTTATAGAATATCAGGTTGTTAAACTTGTGCTTGTCAACCCTGGTTTTCTTTCGCTGCAGCCTCAGGCCTCAGAGCCTCACTCTGAGATTTGTAACGTGTTTTGGACGCGTTTATCACAGGCAAATAGGGTGGGGGTTCAGCTTGTTACTGCCCATTATTGCTATCAAAGGGAGTCCATCCAGGAAACAAGGCTTTTGGAAGCTTCGATTAGGTCGGCGACACTGCCTTGGTTTCAAAGGAGAGATGGTATGATTGGATGACATTGTGTTTTCTTTTAAATCACCTAAAATAATAAAATTGCTGTCAGGGATAGGCTTACCCATAAGCTAAGGAGCTTAGTCTCAAGATCTAAGAAGACCAGGATGTCCAATCAAATGCCGCTTGTTCATCTTGTTAGAATCACTCATTCAATGTGTATGTATTGACCTCTTACGAACCAGGGGGCACAGTGATAAATGAGACATAGTCTCTGGCCCCAAGAAGCTCACTGTCTAATGAAAGAAATAGATAAACCATTAAAAAAGGACAAATGATTGTGAATTATAAGAATTCAAAGAAAAGGAAATAAGCCAATAAACATATTAGAAGATGTTCAACCCTACTAATAAAAGGGGAATGACAAAGATCAATGCCATCCTTGAGGATGTAAAGGATGCAGGGACAGTGATTCTCATCATCTTTATTTTATTCACCAATCTGGCCCCTGCACGAATCAGGTGGATCCTGGAAGATGACTATGGACGACAGCAAAACCAACTAAGTGGTGGTTCTGCCTGTGGGTGCTGTGCCAGGTGTGGCACCTCTCCCAGGGAGCATTCGCATGTTCTCAGGTCCATGGTATAAAACTATAGACCTGGTGAGTGTTTTCCATCTCCTTCCCCATCAGAAGGAAAGATCGGAGTTCATATTCACTTGGAACAGACAAAAGTACACACTTACCGTCTTGCCCCAGGGCTGCTAACCTTCCTGCCCTCTCACCACCTAGTCTGAGAACACCTACACTGCCGAGATACCTTGCAGAACATCAGCTTGGGCCAGACGAGCAATGAACAAGCATATTGGAAGCCTTAATGAGACACATGCATTGCAGAGAGTGGAAGAAAACGCTATGAAGATTCAGAGGCCTGACATCTCAGTGAAATTTTTAGGGACCAGTAGACTGGGATATGCCAGGGACATATCTTCCAAAGTGAAAGATGCAGTGATTGTGTGTCCATCGCAACCCCCCTTGGGTTTTGGAGGCAGCATTATTTCACACCTGGGAATTCTGCTCTATCCCATTTACTCGATGACACAGAAAGCTGCCAGGTTTGATGGTGGCTCCGAAAGGGAAAGGGCTCAGCAGCAGATCTAGGCTATGGTACAAGTAGCCATATGATCTGGCAGAACCCATGGTGTTTGAGGTATATGTAGTGGGAAAAGACACGTATTGAGTTTATGACAAGGCCGAGTAGGAGACAGCGTAGACCCTTGGGTTCTGAAACAGGGCCATGCCATCAGTAGCCAGGAATAACACCCTTTTCAAAAATTAGCTCCTGATTTGCCGAGGGTTCTGATGGAAACAAAACAGATCATCTGACTGCAGACCATCAAGTTGACCATGGAACTAAAGCTGTTCATCATAAGGTAGATTGTGTCAGATCCACCAAATCATAGGGTCACACAAGGCCAGCAACAATTCATCAGGATAGACATGGTGCAACTGGGATTTGGCACAGCAAGGCCAAAGGGCAAAAGACAGCTGCATGACCAGGTGGCCCAGACATTTATGTCATCTGCCATGTTTGCACGAGTGCCGCTCCCTGAGGTCACCTGTGGCTGTCTGAGGAGCTCCTTATATTCAGCTGGAGGAGAAAAACAGCCAAGCTTTGCCCATGGGTGGGTCAGCTCAGTATGTGTGAGCAAGCCAAAAATAGACTGTTGCTACACTGCAGGCCCCACTGCAGTGTCCTTGAAGGACAGTAGAGGAGGAAATTCTTCCAGTGGACAAGCTCTGAATAGTACGCCCAGTCTCCACCTTTTGTGGAGAGATGGAGAGCCCATGGTTAGAGGACACGGATCCAGTGGGCAGCGGTGAATGGTTTGGCTGGTTGGTTAGAGGTCTGGAAGGATAAGACTAAAAAATCAGGGATAGAGAGGTCTGGAGTAGAGGCACGTGGATGGGCCTATGGGAGTGGACCCCAAGTGTGAAGTTCATTGTAGTCCATGTTAACACCCACCAGAGAATGTATACCATGGAAGAAGCACTAAACAAATATAAGTTGCCATGCTACTCGTGAGCCATATGGTCTAGTAGAATCCATGGTGTCTGACCATGCAGCCAGGGCATGCTCTGGCTGGGTTCTGTCAAATCCACCAAATATAAGATCACACAGTCCCTAACGAACTTCCTGTACGCTAATCTCCATCTCACCGTCTACCTTCCAGGGAGCTGGACCTGCAACGTAGCTCTTCTAATCTCTGCTAACAACCCTTAAGTCAGGTGTCAGCAAAATTTTCTAAAAAGGGACAGAAAGAGGCCTGGTTTGCAGGCCGTATGGTCTCTCACAGCTACTCAGCTCTGGTGTTACAGTACAAAAGCAGCCATAAATAATATGAAAATGAATGAGTGTGACTGAATTCAAAAAAACTTTTCAAAGGCATGTGGTAGGTGGCATTTGGTCCACGGCCTTAGTTTGCCAACCCCTGCTCTAGAGAAATAGTTGTTACAAGTGTACCAAGTAGGCATTACAAAAGTTTAATTGCAGCATGGTCTGTAATAAAATTTTAGAAGCAATCTAAATTTACACTAAAAAAAGAATGGTTACATAAAATGTATTTACAGATTTTGGAATACTATGCAGCATATAAAAAGAATGAGTTTAGATCTATAGAGCAACACTGTCTAATAGAAATCCAACATGAGCCAGCCACAATTTTTTTTTTAATTTTTATTTATTTCTAGGAGAGAGAGAGAGACAGCGTGAGCAGGGGAGGGTCAGAGAGAGAGGGAGACACAGACTCTGAAATAGGCCAGCCACAATTTTGAATTTTCCAGGAACCACAACGAAAGCTGTAGAGAGAAACAGATGAAATCAAGAATATATTTGAGGGGCACCCGTGTGGCTCAGTCAGTAGAACATCTGACTTCGGCTCAGGTCATGATCTCACGGTTTGTGAGTTAGACCCCCCCATCGGTCAGCACAGAGCCCGGAGCCTGCTCAGAATCTGTGTCTCCCTCTCTCTCTGCCCCTCCGCCACTTGCAGTCTGTCTCTTTCTCTCTCTCTCTCTCTCAAGAATAAATAAACATTTAAAAAAAAGGAAAAATATGGGGCGCCTGGGTGGCTTAGTCGGTTAAGCGTCCGACTTTCGCTTAGGTCATGATCTCGCGGTTCGTGGGTTCGAGCCCCGCGTCGGGCTCTGTGCTGACTGCCGGCTCAGAGCCTGGAGCCTGTTTCAGTCTGTGACTCCCTCTCTCTCTGATCCTCCCCTGCTCACGCTGTCTCTCTCTCTCCTAGAAATAAATAAAACATTAAAAAAAAAAAGGAAAAATATATTTGAGCTCTCTACACTGAAGATATTATCACTTTAACATGTGATTAACATAAAAATTATTAATGAGATATTTTACATTCTTTTTTTGTACTAAGTTTTTGAAATCTGATGTGTATTTTATATTTAACAGCCCATCTCAATTTAGGCCAACTACATTTAAAGGTGCTCACTAGCCACATGTGGCTAGTGCTGCTGTATTGGACAGCAAAGATCTGTCCTGAACATCTGTACTGACACGGAAATGCATACATACTGATACATACGTGGTTAAGTGAAAAGGCGAAGTTACCACCTCGGTATGAACCACTTCGGTAAAGGGGAAAAACTCCACGAACATATTGAAGAAGATGTATACACATGCATACCCAATTTAGAGTGAGGCTTTGGGTAGAGCGATGGAGGAGGGACACTCTCTCTCTCTCTCTCTCTCTCCTTACCTGATTTTTTACAAAAAAACTTTATCTGGGGATAATTTTAGGCTTACAAAAAAGTTGCAAAGATAATACAAGGGAAGTTCCCGTAATCCCCTCACCCAGTTTCCCCTATTGTTAACATTGTACATCAGTGTGGCGCATTTGTCAAAATTAAAAATCCACCGCTGGTACATCACTACGAACTAAACTCCAGACTTCATTCCGCCTTCACCAGTGTTTCCACTAGTGTCCCCGCGATTCATGCCGGGTTTGAACTGCCTTTAGTCATGATGCCTCTCCAGCCTTCTCTGCCCTCTGACCAGTTTCTCAGTCTCTCCTTGTTTCCTAGGACTGTGACAGTCTTGAGCAGTGCTGGCCAGGAATTTTGTAGAATGTTCCTAAGTTTGGGTTTGTCTGAAGAAGTCCTCCTGATTGAGCTGGGGTGATGGGATTTGGGGAAGAATATCACGGAGGTGAGCTGCCCTTCTTGTCACAGCACATGCAAGGGTATAGGACATCCACGTAAGTTATCCCTGGGGATGCTCACCTTTGTTGCTTGGTTAAGATAGTGTCTGCCCTGTCTCTCCCCTGTAAATGCTAGTTTTTCCCTTTCCATACTCTACCCTCTGAAGGCAAGTCACCACCTCAAAGGCAGTGGCGATTAAACTCCTTCTCCTGGATGGAGTATCTACTTGCATTATTTGGAATTCTTCCCTATGGAAGATCCGTCCATTCTCCCCTATCGATCTGGCTAGCTAGCTAGCTCTCAGTATGGTCTCACATAGTTATTTTATACTTTGAGCTGTCATCCAATTGGATCATGTGTAACAATGAATATAAATTTGTGTATTGTGATGTTTTTAATGCAGAAAACACAAACGACCATGCTGTGTGAGACACAAATTCCGTGATTGGCAAGACTTTTAACTCCACAGCTCTTCAGGACTGCCTTTGCAGAGGATAATCATTGGCTCATTGCTATTCAGCCAGCAACTTTCGACCAGCTATTTCAACTCTGCAGCTCTCAGTACCCCCATCTGAGTAAGAGAATGTATCACAAAATGGTCTCAAGGTGGAGAAGGGGATGATGTTTGTATGTATGGGTATTTTGTTGCCTATTAATAGACCTTACATCCTTAATGGCAAGGGTTATCTTCTCTTCTTTATATTGGAAGATGAGCCCAGAGCTAAGAGCCCTTGAGAACATGACGTAAACATAATCAATATTTATATTCCCTATCACAACCCCAAATAGTTCTCCTGCCCTACTCGTTCACCTCTGAGTGGGATCTGGCTTTCCTGTTCTTCCTCAGCTTTTTCTCCAGTGGCTGAAATCTATCCTGAGGCCTGGCATTCGGGGCCCTGTCCCACAGATGTCTCCTGACCTCTGGCTTCATTCTCGTGCCTCTCAACTGTCCCTGTTATGACCACACCGACGTCCTTATCACCTCCACGAATGAATACGCTTACCGATTATCTCCCTCCTCTGTGGCAGGCCCTGAGATGAGATGAACTGGCTAGGGGCTTTGTGTCATAGCCCATCTTCCAGTGGGGGGCCCAGGCCATCCATCTGTAGCAATCTATCATCTAGAGGAATGGGCGAGGGGCTGTGGGAGCACCATGGAGGGCGGGCCTATGTGTATCTCTAGAGGGGCCTGGCCTGGAGAGAATCAGAAAGGCTTTGCAAAGATCCTAATTTTGGAGCTGGGCTTGGACAGGTATATAGGAGTTTACCAAGTGAGGAATGGGAGAAGTGGTGTTCCAGGCACAAGGAAAGATCTATCCAAGCCAGAGAAATGTCCAAGAGCAGGGAGCCTCAATATGCGTGATACGGCCAGAGCCAAAGTGCAGACAGAGGAAGGATGGCCCAAAGTGAGCAGAGACTGGGGTGGGGGACAGCCTGTGAGGGCATGAATTCTGGGCTGGAAATTTCTACTTGGGGGATTTTTAAGATCTTGAGATGAGAAAATACCTAAGGAAAAGTAGAGGTCCTGGATCAGGGGCTTACTACTCAGGTAACTGTTAATCAGCAAATATTGAGCACCTGTGGCACATCAGGAGGCACTGTTCATTTCCTCCTCCACCTCACAGTAAGCTTCAGGACAAGGACTGTGTCTGATTCATTTCTGTGTCCTCAGCAGAGTCTAGTACAGAGCCGGAACTCAACACACACACACACACACACACACACACACACACACACACACACACTGAAATGAGGGAATTGGAAGGCAAGGTGAGACCCGGTGCCTGGGTCCTGTTCAGGATCTCACCATGCAGGATCGGGGCCAAGCCCTCTCTCAGCTGTGAGTTTCCCATGGTCCTGCGGTTTCTCGATACACGCAAGAGTCCCATCCTCTCCTGCCTGGTGCAGAGAGCAGAGCTCCCTGAGGAAGCACTAAGGGTTGGATTGCTTCAGAACCAGAAAAGGCATGGCCCATGGGAGGTTCATTTCAGAGGTAAGCAGCCCACGTGGCCACGGGGGACATGGTTTGACGACAGCCCACAAGGGAAAATGCGGCTAGCATTGTCGTAGGGGCCTCCGGGCCAGTACTTGAGCTGATCAAATATCAGGATTTTTCAAATGTATTATTTTGGAAAGGCTGTGTGGCAGAGAATCAGCTAATCAGAACCGCAGGGCCATCACATAGTGAGCTCCCACTACATGGTAGAGAATGTGCTAGGTGCTCTAACTCTGTATCTTTTTCCTCACTGTTACCTCCAAAATGTAACCTCAGTCATTCTTTTCCCCACCCCTAGTGACAGAGCCTCTGACCTTGTCTCCTTGGGGGCGCCCTTGGCCCTCCTGTAATCAGTTTTCCTCCCAGCAGCCAGAGTGAACATCTAAAACAGACTGCAGGTCAGGTTGCTCCGTGCAAAGCCCTCCAGTGGCTCTCATCACACAAAGCCCTTACGGTGACCTACAAGGTCCCCAGTGGCTCGACCTCTGGCACCATCTCCATCTTGTCTCCTACCCCTGGCTCCAGCCGCTCCAGCCTTCTGTCCCTCCAACTCGTACACTATGGCCCTTTGTTGGGGTGTTTGCTCCACTGCTCCCTCTGCCTGGTGCACTCTGACCGTCCAGTGGGGACTCTGTGTCGTGCAGATCTCACCTCCTCAGAGGCCACCTTCCCTGGCCACCCTCTCTAATTAGGCCCCCACCCCCAAGCCATTTGCTGACACATCAGTGCTTTTTTTTTCCTTCATAGGATTTAGCCCCATCTCAGCTTGTTTATTCATTTATTGTTGATTCCTTTTGCCTGTCCCACCAGAGCACATGCTTCTTGGGAGTGGTGACCTTGTGTGTCCCTCCTCTGGGTCTCCAGTGCCTGGCACAGGGCTCGGCCCCCAGCAGGGCTCCATACATATGTCCTGAATGAGTGTCTCCCCCCGCACGCCTTCACGCTGGCCCACGAGTGCCCGCACCGCTGAGCAGCCCTGTTTGCGCTACGCAGGAAATCCTGACCCCGAGCGTGTGGACCAACAGATACTGTGGAACCCAGAACTGAGGCGTGGCTGTTATTCGTCTGAGTTGCTTTTGCTTGGAATAGGATTAGCTTAAATACCATCCTGGGCAAGTGGATAAGGTAAAGCTCTGTTAGTTACATTCAGATTTTGTCTTCCCTGCCACAGTCCAGAACCAGCCCTTTGCTGGGGTAGTTCAGTTCACAGCTAAGGGTGTTGTCCAGAGAGGTCAGATGGGGTGGGAGTGTAGAGGATCACACACACAATCCTTCTCAGTCCCCCGCCTCGCTCTTCCCCTCCAGTCCCTGCCCCACCCTGGCCTCTGGAGTGGCTTCTCTAACCCCTAGAATCCAACCTCATCAGCGCAAGCGGAAAGTCTTTTTCTGGTCTGCATTGTCCCCGAGGAAGCCCACTGGCCTTACAACGATGAAGATGAAGATGTGATGGTGGTAGCTGCCACCTGACGCTCTCAGAGCCTCACAGCAGCCCTCCAAGGCAGAAGAGTAACTCTGTCCTCCTTTGTCGAATGAAAATCTGATGGCTCAGAGAGGTTCAGCGACTTGCCCAGGGTTACTCAGCCAGCAAGTAACAAGGACAGGTGCCAAGCCCAGGGCTGTGGACTGACTATTCAACAGGCATTTGAGACCCTCTGTGAGTGGACAAGCCTTTCTCTCAGCAAAGCTGCCCTGCTCCTCCAGGTGCCCAGGCGTCAGCCTCACCTGACTCAGCAAGGAGCCACGTCAAAGGCAGGTGTCTGCCCCACGAAATGCCCGTGTTCTGACTAAGAAGCATCACTTGCTTTGGCCTCTTCCTCTTTGGCTCCATGAAGGAGCATTTAGCTTTTGGGGGGCCAAGGGGGTGGGGGGGTCATTTTCCACAAATAAGTAGAGTTCTTTATTTTTTATTTTATCAAGTGAGTTTTTAAAAATTTATTTGTTTTATTATTTTTAAAATATTGTTTATTGTCAAATTGGTTTCCGTATAACACCCAGTGCCCTCCTCCATGCCCATCACCCCCCTGCCCCTCTCCCCCACCCCCATAACCCTCAGTTTGTTCTCAGTATTTAAGAGTCTCTTGTGGTTTTCCTCCCTTGCTCTCCTTAACTATTTTTTCTCCTCTTCCCCTTCCCCTATGGTCCTCTGTTAAGTTTCTCCTGTTCCACATATGAGTGAAAACATATGGAATTTTCCTTCTCTGCCTGACTTATTTCGCTCAGCATAACACCCTCAAGGTCCATCCATGTTGCTACACATGGCCAGATTTCATTCTTTCTCATTGCCATGTAGTATTCCATTGTATAGATAAACCACATCTTCTTGATCCATTCATCAGTTGATGGACATTTAGGCTCTTTCCATGATTTGGCTATTGTTGAAAGTGCTGCTGTGAACATTGGGGTCCATGTGCCCCTATGCATCAGCACTCCTGTATCCCTTGGGTAAGTTCCTTGCAGTGCTTTTGCTGGGTTATAGGAGAGTTCTGTTGTTAAATTTTTGAGGAATCTCCACACTGTTTTCCAGAGCGGCTGCACCAGCTTACATTCCCACCAACAGTGTAGGAGGGTAACCATTTCTCCACATCCTCGGCAGCATCTATAGTCTCCTGATTTGTTCATTTTATAGCCACTCTGACCAGCGTGAGGTGGTATCTCACCATGGTTTTGATGTATATTTCCCTGATGATGAGGGACGCTGAGCATCGTTTCATGTGTCTGTTGGCCATCTGGATGTCCTCTTTGGAGAAGTGTCTGTTCATGTCTTATGCCCATTTCTTCACTGGATTATTTGTTTTTTGGGTGTGGAGTTGGTGTGTTCCTTATAGATTTTGGATACTAGCCTTTTATCCGATATGTCATTTGCAACTATCTTTTTCCATTTCGTCGCTTGTCTATTAGTTTTGTTGATTGTTTCCTTTACTGTGCAGAAGCTTTTTATCTTGATGAGGTCCCAATAGTTCATTTTTGCTTTTGATTCCCTTGCCTTTGGAGATGTGTCAAGTAAGAAATTGCTGCGGCTGAGGTCAAGGAGGTTGTTTCCTGTTTTCTCCTCTAGGGTTTTGATGGTTTCCTGTCTCACATTCAGGTCCTTTATGCATTTTGAGTTTATTTTTGTGTATGGTGTGAGAAAGTAGTCTAGTTTCACTCTTCTGCAGGTTGCTATTCCCTTCTCCCAACACCATCTGTTAAAGAGGCTTTTTTCCATTGGATGCTCTTCCCCGCTTTGTCAAAGAGTAATTGGCCATACATTTGTGGGTCCAATTCTGGGTTCTCTATTCTATTCCATTGGTCTATGTGTCTGTTTTTGTACCAAGACCATACTGTCTTGATGATTACAGCTTTGTAAAACTGTTTTACAAAACTGATTTTAAAACGGTTTTAAAAACTGATTTGTAATAATATATATAACAATAAAAGCTAATATTTATGGAGTATTTTGTGAAGACTCTGCTAAGTACTTTCCATGCATTATTTTGACCCCCTGTCCCCACTGGACTGAGAAACAAATAAGAGGTTACAAAAAGGTGCGTGATGAAAAGTAAGACTCCTGTCTCCATTTCCCCTCCGGGAGCCTGCCGTGACCTGCTCCTTGGGTATCCTCTGGGGTCCGTGAAATGACTGTGGCCTCACCAGTCCTCAACAGCCCTTTGATGTAGATATGAATATCCCTGTGTTACAAATCAGGAAGCTGAGGTTGAGAGACAGGAGGCTGTTTACTCAAGGTCACACAGCTTTGGTTGGCAGAGCTAGGGTTTCTCCCCAGATGGACAGCCTCTAACCCCACGTGTACTCTCACCCTGGACCACCCTGCCTCTTCTGGGGAGGAGAAAGCCAGTAAGTCGAGCTAAGAAGCATAGACCAGACAGGCTGTTCCTCCACATACCCGTCTTCAAGGATTCAAGTTTGGGGGGCGCCCGGGTGGCTCAGTCAGTTAGCGTCCAACTTCGGCTCAGGTCATGGTCTTGCAGGTCATGAATTCAAGCCCTGCGTTGGGCTGTGTTGACAGCTCAGAGCCTAGAGCCTGCTTCGGAATTCTGTGTCTCCCTCTCTCTCTGCCCCGAGACTTCTCTCTCTCTCTCTCTCTCTGTCTCAAAAACAATAAAAAATTTTTTTTTAATTTTTAAAAAATTCAAATTTGGGCCTCAGTAAGATGACAAATTATGACCTGTAACAGACCTCCAAGGTTATTGACCAATAGTGAAGACCTCAAGCATTCCAACCCTGAATACTTCTAGATGACTGTTCTCACTGTATCTTGCCTTCTTTGTGCCCTTGGTTTACCTTTTGGAGGCATCGACTCAGACAAGCTGTTCAATATAAATCAAGTTTTGTGAGACCCAATAGAGGGAACACAACTGCACAGCCGTAAACCTAGACCGTGCCTCAGCTGCCCTTCTGGCCTGCATGGCTGGGGTGGGCCAAGCCACCTCTCTGTGCCTCAGTGTCTTCACTCGTAAGATGGAAATGATCACATCTCATGTAAAAGGTTGGAAATGCTCCAGTAGGGTAATAAAGGCCAAATGGCAAGTAACAATGCCACATGCAGATGTCATTATTTTTAATAACCATAGAAGTTGGAGTAGGCTCTATGTAAAGATAGCTGGCTACATTCACAATGACTATCTCTTCACTTCTTTCCATCCCACCCATTAGCCTGTGTTTGTGAACTCTTACAGTCTGTAAAATCCTTTTCATCTGCTGCCTTATTAATCCTTGCCCAAGCCCTGAGAGGCAGCGGGATTGGCAACCCCCGTTTATGGATGAGAAGACTGAGGTTCCAAGAGGGGAAGTGGCTTGCCCAAGGTCACAGAGCCGGTGGGAGGCGGTGCGGTCCTCATACCAGGCCCGTCACTGCCCTGCTGTCGCCCACGCCACAGAGCCTGTGTCTCCCTAGCCCTGCACCGGAGGCTCATCAGGATCCAGCCCTGCCTCCCCCACCCCCCAGATTTATCTGTCAGTTTGCCCCTCTACGCTCCGGTCTTTTCAAGTACCTCTTCATTCCTTAGACACACAGTGACCTCTCTCAGCCCTTGTCCTTGGCTTCCCTCTGCCGGGCCACCCGGTGGACTTCTGCCCGTCCTTCATCAATTCTTCCCACCATCCCCTTGACAGACACCTGATGCAATGAATTTTCACTGTCATTGTCACTACTGCATTGGTCATTTTGCAGAGTGATTCGGAGCCCAGACTCTGGAACCAAGCTACCTGGGTTTAAATCCTGGTTCAGCCACTTACTAGCTGAGTGCTCCTGGGCAAGTTACTTAACATCTCTGTGCCACGGAGCTGTGCCTTCTAGGATTGTGAGGAGTAAATCATACATGCAGAACAGTAAGCTCAGGGCGTGGTGCAGACTGAGCACTAGCTCATCAGCATTGGCTACCATGATTCTTTTCTATTACTTGTATTTGGTGATGCCTGCCCTCTCCCAGCCCTTGCGCTGGGTGCACCGAGCTGACTCACACAGTATCTGGGCTCAGAACCTGAGGGTGGAGAGAGGCATGTATACACTCCATGACAGTGCATCCTTTCTGACCAAGTCACTGTTTTTGCTTAAATCCTCCAGTGCCCGTGTCTATGGGCTCCCAGGAGCAAACACGACTCTGCAACCACTCCTTCCCTGCCAGCGGTGGCCTGGGTCCTCATCCCCCCCTACCCTGTTAGTGTCAGATCTGTGGGGAATGGCTTTATCGGCCCTTCCTTCTTTCCACGTTAACCTCAGAGACAGGCGGCTCCTAGAGTGCAAGGAGAGTCCGCTGCAGTACAATTTATCTCCCTGGGCTGCTTCCCAGTGGAGATTTACAGGCTGTGCCTGTCACAGGGACCCTGCAGGCTCAATTACAGATCTGTTTCCAGGCTAGACTGGGGCAGCAAGCTGCCTAGATTTGCCAGGCGGCCCCAAAGGAGAGTGCAGGGTCCATTCAGCTGCCTCGCTTGTGACACATGAGGAAACTGAGGCTAGCAAATGGGGAGATAGCTTCAGAGCTCCCACCAGGGAGACTGGGCCCAGTGGGAAGTCTAGTGCAGGCCCCTGAAAAACACCCAAGGAGTTTATTTTACTATACATGAGTGTATGGCTTTATTATTACCCAAATAGCTTTCTTTTTATACAACAAAAATAATTGCTATGGAAACATGCACTTTGAAACTAAAGCCTAAAGCAAAACATTGCACTTCCATAAACAAATACCATATTCGGTCCGCACAGACACATTAGGAATGTATTCAGTGCAGCCTAAACATTGCCCGGTGTCACCAATCTGTGATTACAAGACAGAGGCTTATTTTTGTCCAAAGACAATGGCCCTGAGCCCCCTTCTACGTAAGCAAGAAATTATCCTCAAAGGGTCCCCCAGTTATTCCTGGGACTCTCCAAGAGTAGCCACAGACCAGTCTGTCGATTGCCATCATCATAAAGTATTTGTCTGTTCTTCCTCTCCAGCCGTCTCCATCAATATCCTTGGCCAGTTGAGGCCCTTAAAAGGAGTCCCACTCTGCCATTGTGAATAATGCCTGTTGTGGGACAGTGTCAGGGCCTAAAAGTGCCCCAGGTTGCCTTTTCTCTGGGTGTGACCGCCCAGTGGGGCTGGGCCCCTACGGAGGGAACCAAGGTCCTTCAACACCCAGCCCTGCTGAAAGCTTACCACCTGACCATCCTTGGTCAAGCCTCTGAACCCGATCATCTCAACAGTTACACAGAGATGATAAGAATGTTATCATGGGGATCACATGGGGCATATGTATATAGTACCTGGTATATAGTAGGTGTTCAATAAATGCCAGTTACCATTATTTTTTTTTATGTTTTTTGTTTTTTTTTTATTCATTTCTAGGAGAGAGAGAGAGAGACAGCGTGAGCAGGGGAGGGTCAGAGAGAGAGGGAGTCACAGACTGAAACAGTCTCCAGGCTCTGAGCTGGCAGTCAGCACAGAGCCCGACACGGGGCTCGAACCCACGAACCACGAGATCATGACCTAAGCGAAAGTCGGACGCTTAACCGACTAAGCCACCCAGGCGCCCCGGCAGTTACCATTATTATTATTATCATTCTGTCTGAGGCCAGATTCCCCCAGCAACAGACCCTGAAACAAGGATTTGAAACAAACAGTTGATTTGAAAGATAATCCAAGGAAAGCGCTGTAGAGGTGGTGTTAGAAAGTGAGAAAGGGAAGGGAAAGAAGCAAAGAATATACTATCAAGCAAGATTCTGCTGGAACCAGCCCGGGCTCAGTTCCACTAAGGAATTCTGGTTGATGGTGCCCAATGTGCCTCAAAGCTGTCCCAGTCAAGGGGTGACGGAGCTGGGGTATGTATCCACCTGTCATTGGCTGGGATTTGCTCAGAAGAAATAGATGTTAAGTCTTTGGCAGTGTTCCCACATGAAGGCCAGGCCGTGTGGGCTCCCTGGCCAGAAGGAATCCTCAGGGAGAGTGCAGGGGCTGGCACTTAGAAGCTGTTAGGACAGAAATGGAACATGCACAGAAATGGTGGACACCAAGAGATATAGGCAGGACATTCAGAGCATCTGCTACAAATACCAAGTAGTGTCACTTCATTTTAAAAGGAAGATACTAAAAGCATCTCCTTTGGGCTGGGGGGACTTAGGAGAAGGAGGGAGGCTCTGTGGGTCTAATTCCGGCTCTGTCACCTTCAAACTGACTATGACCTTGGTCTGTGTCATCTCTGGTCCTCGGCGTCTTCTCCTGTCAAGTGGGGAGTTCAAAGCAAATGGGTCTTAAGATCCCAACCAACTCTCTCTGAAGTTCCGTGATCCACCCGGCTGTTTGATTCGCACCTCGGGGCGTCCCTTGGCAGGAGGTAAGCTGGGCCAGTGTGATTCTCCCTGTTGAGAGCTGAGGAAATTCTGACTCAGACAAGTGGTTAGGCCAACACTTCTCAAAGCACGGTTCCTCCACCTGCAACATCAGTTTGACACGCAAATTCTTGGGCCCCACGCTAGACCTATGAAATCAGGAATTCTGGGGGGAAGGCCACCAGTCCATGCCACTTCCTGGTGATTCTGTTCCTTGCTTGATCATGTTTGAGGCGAGGCCACACGGAGTTAAAGACAAAGCTGGGACTAGAATCTGAGTTCCTACCTCCCAGGCTGTGCGTCTGTGGCTGGCACAGTGCCCTGGACTTAGTAGACCCTCGATACATAATCAGGGAATCTTTAAGCCTCACACCCCTTTCTGGTCGCTGCATCTCCAGGGTAACTTTCATGCTGTGCCGTGTCTGCTATTGGTCTCTGGCAGTGAGGTGAATCCATGGTGGACCAGAAACAGTCCCGGAGGAGAGGAGCCCCGGGCCTGAGGTCACTTGGCAAGGAAGTGAGCAAATCAGACCCGAAGCCCTGATGTCCCTCCTCTTCTCTCAGAGCTGCCCTACCACTGCTGGGTGTTACCTCTGGGCTAGCGGTGAGGTGGGCACGGGGTCTTTGGGCCGTTTGGATGCAAGATGATAAAGTCCCATGACACTCGGTGCTCCTGGGGTTTCTCAGCACTTTTGTTCCCTAATGTTTATTTATTTTTGAGGGTGGGGGGAGGGGCAGAGAGGGAATCTAAAACAGGCTCCAGGCTCTGAGCTGTTAGCACAGAGCCGGACACAGGGCTTGAATCCACAGACTATGAGAGGATGACCTGAGCCAAAATCGGATGCCTAACTGACTGAGCCACCCAGGCACCCCTCTCAGCTTTTTCTAGATGCTTCTCCCTTCCCATCTGGTGTGCCTGGGGCTTATGAGCTCAGCTTTGAGTATAGGAAACTATTTTGGTCTTGGAAACTCTGGCATAGCAGCCAGAAGCTTCTAGTTATGTCTTTCCCGCCTAACCACTTCCCGAGGCTATGTAGAAAGATTCCCCGAGGTAAGGAGCCCTTCCCTCTGCAGTGCCAAAGGGCCTGGTCATGGCACTAAGTGAGGGCTGGTCCTGGGGAAGGTCATCTGAGGGGGCAGCTAGTGAAGCAGGCAGTTGAGTCACCACAAACCCCCTCCAGAGCGGCTGTTCGAATACCTGAGAGGGGAGGGACTCAGCCAAGGTCAACTCAGCCGGATCCTGGCTTCCTGACTGGCCTAGGCTGACCAGATGAGGCCTTCCAGCTCACCACTCCACTCCATGCACCTCTCCTGCAAGGGCTCTCGGGCTTACCCTGACTTGGCACCACTCTGCAAATCTCACTTCACGCTCACCGCCCCCTGGCTTCCACTTCCACCATGTCGCTTGCCTGGGTCACCAGTGCTCTCTCCATTTCCACATATAAATCAAGACTGTCAGGGCACCAGGGTGGCTCAGTCGGTTGAGCGTCCGACTTGGCTCAGGTCACGAGCTCACAGCTCATGAGTCTGAGCCCCGCGTTGGGCTCTGTGCTGACAGCTCAGAGCCTGGAGCCCGTTTTGGATTCTGTGTCTCTTTCTCTCTCTGCCTCTCCCCTGCTCACACTGTCTTTCTCTGTCTCTCAGAAATAAATAAAACATTAAAAAAAAAAAAAAAGACAAGCATTGTATGATCCCACTTATAGGAGGTACTTAGAGTGGTCAGATCCACAGAGACAGAATTGTAATGGGGGTTGGCCAGACACTGGGGGCAGGTTTATGTATAGAGTTTGTTTTACAGGATAAAAAGAGTTATGGGTATGGGTGGTCGGTGATGGTGCACAACAGTGTGAGTGTACTTAATACCAGTGAGTTGTACACTTGATGTGTTGACAGTGGTGGATTTTATGCTGTATTTCACCATAATATTTTTAACACAAGGAAATCTGACCTTGTCAGTGTCTTTTCAGTTCCTGTCACGGCCCTGCTCTCAGGATGAAGTGCCAGCTCTACAGGTGGGCATCCAAAGTCCCCTGGGTCCCAGCCCCCCGCCCAACTCTCAGGCCTTATGCCCTGCTGCTCCGCACACACAGTCCTCACTCCACAGTCCCAACTACTGACAGTTTGTCTCACAAGCCAACCATGTTTTCTAATGCTGTGGGCCTTCGCCCATGCTATTCCTTCTGCCTGGGACACTTTTCCCCACTTCTTCTCCAGGTGGGTGCTTTGCTTGGGGATTATTTTCTCTAAGAAGCCTTTGTTTTTGCCTCCCTGCTCCCAGGTCAGGGGCCTCTGGCTCCCCTCCATTATAGCACTGATGTCACAGCGCTCTGTATCCGTCTTTCTCACCAGGCTGTGTGCTGCACAAAACCGCTGACGCGGTTTTTATTCACCTCTGTGCATGAGTCAGCAGAGAAGAAAGGAAGAATGTTAGTGTGGAGATTACTGAGGCGGTGTGCTCTTAGTCTAGGCGTGTGGGTAAGACAAGAACACAAAGGGGGCAGATATGAAGGGCGGTGTGTGTAGAGGAGGGAGAAATCCTGTCCGTGCCACTGAGCCCCAGAAGCTTGTTGGAGCTGAGGCCATTTGAGAGGGTAACATTTCTACACAGAGAGATGGAGGTCTTTGGAAAAGCACCGGGGCGGGAGGCTTCCTGGTTTGGAGGAGGAGCAGAAACAACCAGTCATCTTAGAGCAATGACTCTGCAAACCTTTCAAAGCCACAAAAGCCTTCTTAGAAACAAAGCCATAAGGAACCCCAATCCGTAAAATATACGCAAGTGGAGCTGCTCTGGTCGAAGTACATGTGAGGGATCTGAAAGCTCGATTCTGCCCCTACCAACATTTACACACCATCCCAGCCGCTGGAAACATACCATCCCTACCACATACACATCATCCCAATGAGAGCACACCACCTCTACCACATGCACACCATCCAGCCACACACACCATCCAACCACACATGCCATCCCAACCACACACACACCATCCCAACCACACACACACCATCCCAACCACACACACCATCCCAACCACACACACCATCCAACCACACACACACCATCCCAACCACACACACACCATCCCAACCACACACACACACCATCCAACCATACGCATCATCCCAACCACACACACCATCCAACCACACACACCATCCCAACCACACACACCATCCAACCACACACACCATCCCAACCGCACACACACCATCCAACCACACACACCATCCCAACCACACACACACCATCCCAACCACAGACATCATCCCAACCACACACATACACCATCCCAACCACACACACGCCATCCCAACCACACACACCATCCCAACCACACACACGCTATCACAACCACTAGAAACCCACCATCACAACCACCATACACACACCAGTACTGCCACATACATGCCATTAGTACATACCATCATCATTCTCACCAGAACACAGTAAAACAGCAGCACAGTGGGCACATATGGAGCAATGGTTAGAATTGTAACTCTAAGAGCAATAGGAACTGGTCACATCGCAAGGTCAAGGTGCTGAAACTTCATCCTGAGGACCATGGAAAGCCATGGAGGGGCCCAAGCAAGAGGACACTCCAGTTGCAGTGTGGATGTGGAGTAGAGAGATACCTGAGCTGGCCCTGACCAGCCTTCCCAGACAAAGGCCCTGAAGGATGAAAATGGGACCTTCACATTCCTCTAGTGCAAGGTGGGTAGAGAGAGCGTCCCCGGGCTGGCATGGCAAGAATTCTCAGGACTGGGGACCTGGAACCGAGTCCAAGCCAGCATTCTCATTCATCCTTAGGCTGGGACCAGACTCCATGTTCTGGCCTGTTCTAGATGAATTCAGGACAATCGCTGGAGTCAGTGAGGCTAGGGGAGGATGGTAGTGGCAGTGTAATGGCAGTGGGGATGAGAGAGAAAGAAGTAGACTGGAGAGATGGTGCTACATGGAATTGAAAGGACTGGATGTGGGAAGTAAGGGAAGTCAGAGGGATCAAAGAGAAGCCCAGATGTCTGACTGGGTGACTGGTGGGTGGGAATGCCACTCATTGAGATAGAAACCCAGGAGAAGGAAGAGGCTCAGGGGACATAATAATTGCATTTGAGGTCTCTGGGGTGGCTGTGCCTATGGGACAGCCTGGCCCCATAGTTCAGAGCAGATGAGGGGACCGAACCCATGAGAGACGTCTGGGTGGAGACCCAGCTGGGAGTCACCAAATCCCACAGAGATGGTAACAAAACCCTCAGGATAGAAGAGACTGCCTAAAGCATCTGTGGCCAGCAGGACCCCTGCTGGGGTGAGGGCACAGGGGCCTCCTTTGATGCTTCAGACCAACCTGGGTCCCCGGGAATCATCTGCACCATCTATTTCCCCGTTGCCACACTTGCTCATCTAGTGTGACTAACTAGTCCTGTTTGCCTGGGACTTCCCTGATGTTGAAACCAAGAGTCCTGCGTCCTGGGGACCCCTCAGTCGAAGGCAAACCAAGGCAGACCAGGACACGTGGCGCCTTTGGCTTTTCTCAGTTTTAAGAATTCAGTTAGCATCTGACTTCCCTAGTTAATGGGAATAGCATTTAAGAGTCAGAGGAAGGAGGATGCCAGGAGGAGCCAGGAACTGGGCTGGAAGGGAGGGGGAAGACCTCAGGGAAGCCTCTTGGATCCCCTTCGTCCCAGGAAATTGGTACGACCCGGATCTGGTGGCTCAGGTTCTGGGAGCGAACCTGGGGCCACTCTTCCCCATCCCCATCCCTCTTTCTCCCCACGGAGGCCATCTGCCTCCCGGACATGCCACGGATCTCTCCTTGTGGCCCCACGAGGTGGCGCTGCGCCCAACGTCAGCCCAGGCCTCTGCCAGCTGGGCAGAGGGGTCCAGAGAGCCTCAGGCCAGCCCTTTGAGCCGGCTCGCCATCGTCCCTCTCCGAGGCCCAGGGTGCTCAGGAGCCGTCTGGTGGAAGAAGACGCCCCGAAGCACCCACGGGGCACGCAGGCTTTCTCTCTCACCAGGCATACATCTACTCAGACACATTCTGCCGCCCACACAGACCCTAAACACGCTCGACCCTGCAGCCCTGCAAGAACGCCCGGCAGAGCCAGGATGCACCTGTGGGGTTATCGCTTCCAGTCCCTTTGGAGATGGCACCCCCANTTCTCCACACCCCCTGCCATGCCTCCCTCACTGCCCTATGGTGGGGACCAGATAAGACACTGGAAGAGATGGGGCTTCATGAGAGTGCAGTGGGGGTGACATTAGCCACACACACAGATGCTCTCAAACACGCCTACACACGCAGCAACATGCAGCCCCTCACACCTGGGCCCCAGTCACCCCCAAGAGAGCTCATGGGCAGCTCTGCACAGGACTGCATTTCAAGGACACACACCTGGTCCGGACACCCGCTGCCCAGCAGGCCCCTCCTTCCCTTTGGCTATGAAACGGAGCTGGCAAAGAGGCCCAGTGCCCAGGCAGGGCTGCCCCANACCCTCACCTCCGGCCCTGGTCCCAGCTCCGCTGCCCTGGCTGTGTGATCTCAGGCAAGGCCTCCCACTCTCTGGTCCCTCCTCTGTTCCCTGAGGCTGGATTGTCCTCTATCAGACGTTAAGGGGTCGTGGGGGTACTGGAAAGAGAACTGGGCAGTGGAAGATGTGTTGGCCCTAGAGGGTCTGGCCCGCCTAAATGGGAACTCCCATTCCACCCAAGCCTGGGTGGCCTTGGGCACCCTGAGAAACCTTTCCCGGGGTTTGTAAGGAGCCCCGCACAGGGCCTGGTACTCCAGAGGCATCTGGGCAATCTTTGCCTCCTTTATTGCAGGGAACCGTCATTTTGTGGCAGGGATTGTATAGAAGGGGAGACTGTATACAAGAAAGGATTTCTATACCCCTGACAGAGCTGCCCAATGACAGGAAGCTGCGTTCCAGAGGAGAAAGGGAGTGAGTCCACCCCAGAGCCCACCTGGCTCCTTCTCACCCATCCCCTGCCCTCAGCCCAGCACCAGGCCTGCGAGCTCCTTCTCCATGCTAGGGGTAAGCAAATCTGGGGAGGACTGGGTGTCCGGGAGCACGGGGCTGTGGCCTGGGTGCTCTAGTGTGCACACGTGTGCACGTGCCTGTGTGTGTGTGTGCCTGTGCCTGAGGCTCTCTCTCCACGTGGCGGAGAGTGTGTGGAAAACCTCTCAACTGAGCCTGGGGCTTCAGTTCGAATCCCAAGGACACTTGCAGGCTCTTTGACCTTAACCCAAGTTACTTCACCTTTCTGTGCCTCAGTTTCCTCATTTATAAAATGGAGATTATGATGCTAATAAAACTAAATAATAGACAGGCCTCACGGGGATTAAAGAGACGATGTGTGTAAAAAGCAGTTAGCCAAGCACCTGGTGGCACATGGTTAGTGTTCAAAAAACTCTTGGCTGCTATTTTATGTAATGCAGCTGGCACTGTGTACACATTCATTCATTCATTCATCCGTTCGTTCGTTTTTATTCATTAGCTGACTCCAACTCCGTGCCAGGCCAGCCTTGTGCTAGAGACTGAGGCCACCGAAATGAACTGGATAGGGTTCTTGCCCTCCAGGAGCTTCCAGAAGGATGGGGGAGGAGACAGAATCTGAACACCAACAGCAAGAGCAGAGCAGATGTTGAGAGAGGAAGCTGGGAGATAGGGGAAGGGGGAAGAGGTCACTGGGAAAAGAGGGGAGCCACCCCCGTGTACCCCCTACTCTGTGCACCAGCCCCTTTGGAGAATTCCCTGTTTCCTGTCTGCCTGCTTTCCTACCTCTAGGCCTTTGCTCACACTTTCCTTGGCCCAGAAAGCTCCCCTCCCAAGTTCTGCCTGGTCACTGCTATGCATTTTTGAAAGACTCAGCCTCAGTGGCACCTCCTATGTCCACTCTTGGCTTTCCCCACCACATTCATCAGAGATGGGCCATTTAATCGGTGTATGTCCGGCACGTGCCGCCTCCTGGGGCTACTTGTTTCTGATCCTAGAGCGCCATCGCTCTGTGACCTCGAGCATTGCATTTCACCTCTCAGGCCTCGAGTTCTGCCTCTGTAAAATGGGCAGCACCTTTTTCTAAGGACAGGTGTGAGGATCAAAAGACAGTATGTGTGGGGGAAAGCGTTTTGCAAACTATAAATTGCTGGGCACCTGTCCAGGAGAGTTTTTATTCAAACAGCTTCCTTTCCTCTCCTGGGTGTGAGCCAAAAGGTGTGTACACCTCCCAGGCTTGGGCTGCATTTACCTGGAGCTCAGGTGTGGGGCAGTTTCTGTTTGGGGTTGGTTTGTGTTTGATCTCAAAGGCAGGGAAACTCCCTCGCCCAGGTGATAGGGGCGCGGCCTGGTCCACAGGGCTGCCAGGGGAATCCCGAGGTTTGTAGGCCCTCGTTGCCCCCCGTGGTGATCAGACAGAAACCCATCCCCCAGGAAGGAAGAAGGACTTTGAGATTGTGCTGTAGGGACAGAGTGTCCCTTGGAGTCAGGTAGCCTGGGTGTGATTCTGGCTCCTCTGGGTGACCTTAAACCAATCACCTTCTCTCCAAGCTTCAGCTATAAAGCCGGCCTACAGGATTTATGATTTGGGGAGCCCCTTGTACACCAGGGGTCCCCAGGGCACCAAATGGGGCCCAAGAGCTGACGTATGGGAAGTCTCTTGAACTCAGGCTCTTGTCCCCACCTGCCCTCCCAGCCTTGTCGCCTCCACTCTGTCCCCCCACTCTGTGCTGTAGCCACCTGGTGAACTTGGGGTTCCCTCGAGGCCCTCAGGTCCCTAGACTCCAGCCATAGCCTGCCTGACATGCCCTTCCTCCCTGCCTCTCCCCGTTGTCACCTGTCTAATGTCCTCTCATCCCCAGGACCCTGCCCGGGTGCCAGGCACTGTGGGGTCCTCTTCTATCCACTGCTTTGTGTCTTTGTGTCACTGTTGGTTTATGGGAGGCCTAGCCACACCACTTACACTGCTGCTGCGTCCCCAACACTTACGAGGTCAGTGCCAGGCACTCAAAGGCATGAATAAATACCCCTGAAGTCCTCAGCACAGAGAGCAGGGGGACCGTCTTGAAGAGTCCGTGTGGTCTTGAGTTCGCGGGAAGAGCCCCCAGAAGGAACCGGGCTCGAGCCTCCACTCCACCAGTCACCAGTTGGGTGGTTCTGGCAAACCCACCAGCTTGACTGAGCCTCGGCTTCCTTGTTTGTAAAGTGGAGTGGTTCTGGGGACTAGAGCGGTTACATGCCTGTGTCCCCGAGGGGCTCAGTGCGCGGGAGCCACCACCGCTCTATCTCCGATTCTGCGAGCACTTCCTAGGGCAGGGGTATCACAGCTCCCTCCAGAGCTACAGCCAGGGCTGCTCAGGGCAGCAGTGGGATGCAGCCCCAGGCCGGGCCAGGACACAGGGAGAGCCGGGGCAGCCTTCCCCGAGGTGCCCGCTGCTCCGGGAGTCTGGGCGGGCTTGGAGGAAGCCAGCAGAGGGCAGTGGGCCCCACTGATTTTCCAGGAAGAAAGCCAGCCAGGGCCTCGCTGACTTGGGAGGGGAATGCGGAACAGCTCTGGGGGGTCCTGAGGCCCGGTGTCCAGAGCAGCCGGGCCTGGCTCGGGCACTGTGTGTTCCGGCGACTGCGTGGGCAGGACAGGTGGCCAGGGACAGGGCCACGGGTCCCAGAGGCTCCCCTGGGAGCAGCCTTGGCTTCCAACAAGGGACGTGTGATGGGCAGCAGTTCGTCAGGGCCTCTCCGAGGCCTTAGGAACCCAGAACCCATTTTACAGCCTCACACTGAGACTGAGCAATACTTACCAAGCTGATGCCCTGCACGAAGCATCGTGTCAAGAAGTGTTATGGCCACTGGTTAGGAGCGGGGACTCTGAAGTCAGACCACCTGTTTTGAAGGCTGGTGACACCGCTCACCAGCCATGTGACTGTGGATGAGATACACAGCCTCTGTGCCTCAGCACCTCTGTTGTGAGGCCGAAACAAGCTAATGCATATGAAGTGTCTAGAGTAATTCCTGGCTCGCAGCATCAGTCTTCATCTAATGGGAGCTATTAGGTGTGACCTCACGCAAGTTACTTAACCTATCATGGCCTCAGTTTCCTCCTGTGAAATGGGACTCATAACAGTACTCCCCTCATAGCATTATTACAAGGAATTAAATGAACTCATTTTTAAAATTTTTTAAAGGTTTTATTTATTTATTTATTTATTTTTGAGAGAGAGGCAGACAGAGCTAGTGGGGAGGGGCAGAGAGAGAGAGAGGGAAACACAGAATCCAAAGCAGGCTCCAGGCTCTGAGCTGTCAGCACAGAGCCTGATGTGGGGTTTGAACTCACGGACCGTGAGCTCATGACCTGAGCCAAAGTCAGATGCTTAGCTGGCTGAGCCACCCAGGTNAACGAATTTATGGAAAGTGTTTAGATCCTGAGAATAACACCAAGCGCCAAGTGCTCAATATTAAAGTCTAATATGTATCTTGTGACAGTTACAAATGTGAGTTACGGTTGTGACCTGTTTCTCTGGACTCCTCCACCTGCTCTAGAAGAAGACCTGGGCTTTGCAGACAGATCTGCTGCCTGAGTTCGAATCCCACCTCGACTACTTCTTAGAGGGAATGATAATAGTCACTGTTTAGAGAATCAAATGAGAACATCAATTTAAAACTCTATTTGAACAATTCCTGGCATAGAATACATTTCAATAATGTTCCCGCTATTATTCCCCATTGACAGGAGAGGAAACAAACTCGGAGAGGTTATGGAAAGCTAGTAGCAGAGCCAGAGCCAGGTCCTGGGTCCTGGTGGGTTCCAGGGGGGGTGCCTCTTGAAGGAGGGCTGGAGAATCGGTGGCTTAATAGACCAACAATACTGGGCCAGGAGGAGGCAGAGACAGTCATGAGCCCAGGGCTCTGCTCACTGTGCCACTGTGGTTTGCTCCCAGATGGCATGCATGGTGCCAACAGGTTAAGAGCCTTTCTGCATGGGGGGCTGTCCCAGGAGAAGACATCGATGGCAGACCCTGTTGGTCCAGTGGGTGTCTTCATGCTGAAGCCAAGGACACAGAGGGCCACCTCCATTGTGGATCTGAGAGAAGCTGCTAGTGCCACCCAGGTGTCCTAACTAGTAACTTCCCATCCTGCCGTTCCAGCGTAGCCCCAACATACCTCCCAGCCCCCCTCCCCAGCCCTCTTCCCATCCCCATCACGACATACTCTTCTGTGCCTTTTTGCATTAGCACATGCTGTTCCCCACTCCTGGGATGCCATTCCCTCTCCTCTGCCTGATGCGCCTTCCCGGCAGCATGAGTCATCCCTCTGGGCTCCTCCTGCACTTACCCAAGCTGAGGCAGCAATTGAAACCTTGTCTTGTTCCCAAAAGTCTTTGAGAGGAAAGCACTTTGTTCATTTCTGTGCCGGTCTCCCTTCGCCCGTCCAGGTCCGCCGTCACTCCTCTCCACCCTGCTCTGCATCCTGGGGAGGCTGGCCACACTGCATACCCCTGGGCTCAGCCTGAGGAGCCTCTGGGAGACTGGAGGGCAGGGGCAGAGCGAGGGGTCCCCTGGCTGGCTGTGTCCCCTCCAGGAAGTACTCCTCTCCTCACCCTGAGGCGCCTGGGTCCTCCCCCTGGACGCTGAGCTCCCGAGGCAGGGCCGTGTCTGAGCCAGTCTGCATGTCTGTGCAGAGGGCGGCCCAGAGAAGATACTTGGGAAATGTCCTTGACTCGGACTGCACCAAAATACCAAGACGGCTGCACACGTGAGATTCGGTGAATGGAGCCACGTTGAGTCCATCCATTCATCCGCTCAGCCGGTCACAGAACCTTACTGAAGGACACGTGTGCCCGGCTTTGGCAGGGGCATCTGGGGAAAGGCTGCCTTCACGGATCTGGCATTGTAGTGACAGGGACAAGCAAAGCACACACACACCATGCATCATTTCAGACCAGGAAGGAAGGCAAAGGGGTACAGAGTGACGGGGGGTGGGGTGCAATTTTAGATACATGGTTAGGGGGCCACTTGGGAGAGAGGGGTGTGAAGGAGCCGGACCAAGCGATGCTCTAGTGCGAGGACATTCCGCACAGAGGGGCCAGGAGACAGAAAGGCTGGGGGTGGGAACGACCATGGCCTCTTGAAGATCAGCAGGGAAGCCAGGAGTCTGGGGAGACCCTTCCGACTCTGGATTTGAGGACTCCATAGGGAAGAGGCTTCCTGAATTGTGCAGGTGGGAGTCCCAGGCGGGCGCGCTCCCTGTGTTCCTCAATCCTCACGATGACCTCGTGAGGAGGGTCTTTGTGCCCTTATTCCATGCACGGGGAAGCTGAGGCTGAGACAGGTTAAGCAACTTGCTCAAGGACACACAGAGTCAGGGCAAGAATGGAAACGAACCCAGGTCTGCCTGACCCCGAGGCCAGAAGGCATTTTCCCAGGGCCAGCACTTCCATTTACCAAGGATTTCCTCATCAGTAACATTGGCCCTACAGGGACAGGCGGGCGGGAGGACCCGAAGCTCCTGCTTCCGGGTGGGCAAGCCCAAGGCCACATAACCAGTGGGAGGAGGGGGAAGCTGGGGGTCAAGGCCCCCACTCTCTGCAAAGGGGAAACTGCTACACTCTTCCAGGGCCAGGGCGTGTTGGCTAATGGGTATCATTTCAGCCCTTTCATTCCTAACAGACACTGCACTGTCAGAAAGACTGTCATTTCCCACGGCTCAGGCAGGATAATCAACGTGCTGGCTGTCCAGAGGGCTGGGAATGGTAGTATCGGGACACGTCCATGAAGGTAAACCCATCCTCTCCCTGTTGGCCGTTCCAGTCCTTCCCCAACCAGGCACAGCCCTTGGGTTTGGGAACACGGCCAGGGGGCCCAAGAGGCCCCAGCCCACCGCACAGGCCCCAGCTCAGCGAAGAACTGCCTCCTCTCGGCCTCGCTTCAGCATTTCATGCCTGTGACCTTGTGCAAGGTCACACATCCTCCCCAGACCTCAGTTTCCTCATCTGTGAAATGGGGGCAATTATGTCTGCCTTACAAGGTGGCTTTCTTTTTTTTTTTTTTTTTAAATGTTTTATTTATTTCTAGGAGAGAGAGAGAGACAGCATGAGCAGGGGGAGGGTCAGAGAGAGAGGGAGTCACAGAAACAGGCTCCAGGCTCTGAGCTGGCAGTCAGCACAGAGCCCGATGCGGGGCTCGAACCCACGAACCGCGAGATCATGACCTAAGCGAAAGTTGGACGCTTAACCGACTAAGCCACCCAGGCGCCCCTAACAAGGTGGCTTTCTTGAGCTGCCACAACTCAAAACACTTGCCATGTAGTTGGTGCTTACGAGTCGTCACTCCAACGGTGATGGACCCAGAGGTGATGATGCTTTTGTCTCATTTTAAAAACAGAAACCGAGGCCGGAGAAGGGAATGGGCTCCTGAAGGCCACACACAGCAAGTCGGTGGCAAAGTTGGGCTGAGAACTTGGGTTTCTAGGCCAGAGCTTTTGTATGAATTCGTAGGTCAACGGTCATAACTGAGGTTTGTTGAATCCTTCTCAGGTACCGGGCACTGCCATGCACTATCTCAGTCCCCACACAGAACCAACGAAGCAGGTGTTATTTATTATCACCCCCACTCTGCAGGCAGGAGGGCTGACCCTGGGGGCGGGGGATGTAACAAGTCTTGTCCAGAGAAACTGAGACCCAGGTGGTTTGTAGGCTGGCAAAGGTAGCTCAGTGGCTAGAGGAATCTGAGAGGGAGAAGGTGGGGGAGAGTAAAAGAGGATGGGGCCTCTGCTCCCAACACCCCAGGATGTCAGTTGAACCCCCCCCCCCCACTGGCACATTACCCTGGCAGACCTCCCTGGTTCATCGTGTTGCTACGATCTTACAGCAAGCTATGAACAGTGGTCCCATTCTGCAGATGGCTATATCGAGGCTCACAGAATCAAAGTGACTTGCTCAGGTTCACACAATTAATAAGAAGAACTTGGACTTGAATCCAGTTCTCCTAAGATCCAGGCAACTCTTTTTTCCCTTGCTTAATTCATTGTTTGTTGGTTTTTTTCTCTCTTGTTTTCTCTGCAAGCTACTGTCTGCCTCCCTCTCCCTAAAGCCTGGGTGTAAGCACCTCAAAGGCAGGAAATCTCACTTGACTTCTTTGCTGCTGCTTGGAGCCGGTCACAGCAGTGGGGATAAAGCTGGAAACAAGTGGATGTTGGTTGGGTTGTCAAAAGAACTATAATCGGGCTCCACTGATCCCAGTGGTCAGCATGGTCAAGGTGGAGATTTCTGTTGATTGTGAGTGATTCGTTACACATATATACAGTGAGCAGGGGAAAGAGGTGTATTGTAACTGTAGTTTTGGTTTATTTTTCATTAACAAGATTGCTTCACTTCTTGATACGTAGAGCTCTCGGAGGACTGGACCAATTTGCTTGAGGACGCTATAAAGCCCTGGGAACCCACCCCATGCTCCCTATGGTGTAAACTTAGAGAACACGGGGACACTGGAGTAGCGCTGAGTGAAGTCCAATGGCAGAAGGTCCACAGGCTCCAAAAAGAACTCATCTGAAGGGAAACAATGGGCTCAACATCAGGGGTGAGGACAAAGACACAGGAACTTCAAACAGCTTTGCAGTCAAGGATCACGATCTATTTAAGGAAAAACGCCAACATGAAAGAGACTCCAGTCCTCAGCTTCCAGCCTCACCGCTGAGCACAGTGTGGGCCCGCCTGTGTTTTACGCGGGGATCCGACCTTGCAGGGCATCGGCACCTCTTCAGACAGGATCCACTGGGATGCGCACGGCCCGTCTCCAACAGCGACACCACATGGCGGAGGCTGGGATGACAGCACTAGGTGGGGTTTCAGCTTCCTTTCTCTCTGTTTCTGGAGTTTGGAGGCAGGACTGGGCAGCTGAGGACGAAGTCCTCAAGGTTCCTGAGTCAGTTTGAGAGAGTGAAGGCCCCTAGATATTTCCTGCCAATGAAGGCTTGTGATGAGCCATTAGAAAAATAAGAGAGGCCCTTGTTTTTATCCTGAGTCAATAAAGCACTTGTGCAAGTTACAGAACAAGTGACCAGTAACCACAGCTCTCCATGATGACAAGTAACACACACAGGAGACTTCTTGCCAGTAGCAGGCTAGCTATGAAATTAGTAACAACTGCACACACACACACACAAACACGCCATAGTTTACAGCTCATATCCATTCATGCTCTTCTCTGAGCCTCACGCCAGCTCTGTGGCCTTGGAAAGTGAGACTCAGAGAGGGACAGTGACTCGTCCATGGTCATCAACAAGTCGACAAAGCCTGGTCTGCTCCTGTTTAGGAGACCGCAAGCTGCCTCCCAGGGAAGCCAGGACCCAGGTCCCTTGCCTGCTCACAGCAGCATCAGAACCACAATGGCAATGACCATGAGGACTCCTGCCAGGATGCAAAGGCCCAGGAAGACAATGTCACTGGTGTCTTGGGTCACCATGGCCACCGGGCCCTCCAGGGCCTCCTCTTCATCCCTGGGTGGCGCTTCCTGAAGATGCTCGGCGGGGGCAGCATAGGGCCCAAGCCAGTCGGAGCCAGACAGCAGGTGGACAGATGCCTCCTTGCGCCGTGGCTCACAGCGCACCTCGTACTCATGGATGTCCTCCTGCCCCCCAGCCGAGAAGTCGATGTACAGCACACTGACGATCACTGAGGTGTTGTTCCTCCTCTGTGGGGATCACGGGGCACTCACTCACACCTGAAGGGACCAGGGGTTGACCCTGTTCCTCTAGATATGCAGGGGCTCAGTTCCAAGGGGGCAGAACCCTGGGAGCCCAGGTTCTAGTCCCAGCTCGGCCACTGACTCCCTTTCCGCTTGGAGCCTCAGTGTCCCCACTGTAAAGGGGTCACTAGGGGGATATCTGGAAGGACAATATCAGTTTTGATGGGTCAGTGCTTGCCCTGGCTTCAAGGAGGCGGCGTCTATAAGCAATAGTAGCAGCAATACCAGGGATTTTGCCGTGATCCAACCTCTGTTTCAAGTGCATTATCTCATTTAATGTTCACAGTGAGCCTCTCTTATTGGCACCATTAACATCCCCATTTTATAGATGAGGAAACTGAGGCTCAGAAGTTAAATCCCTTGCCTGAGGTCACATGGCACACAAGTGACAGGGAACTCAAGTCCCTGGCCATCCCAGTGGCACCACCCAGCTTTAGGAAGAGCCACTGAGGAGTGACATGCGGGGGGCTGGCACCCTGCTGCCCTCCCTACCCTTACAGACAAGGGAGGCAGGTTGCCTTGAAGATGGGGGGGTGTCTGGGGCCGGAACTGAGGGGCAGAGTTTTGGAGGGCAGTCTGGCGTGGTCTGGGGCGGGAGGCTACACGGGCACAGCGCTAGTCTCCCCACCCACCCTGAGTCCGCAGCGGCCATTACACCCCTCAGGCTGCCCATATCCAGTGGTGGCACTTCTGAGCTGACGCTTCTAAACAGCAAAGCTGCCTGACAGTGCAAGCAGGCAGGAAGAGTAGGAAGCTGCCGGCACTGGACACTGGGTGACCCCTCTGGGGAAGGGTGCAGAAGGGTGTTCCAAAGGGCTCTCATACCATGTCCCCAAACAGGTGTCTGCATTTGCACCCTCAACCTATCTGTGACCACCTCCTCTGGGAAGACTGATGTCCTGGATTTTTGTGATACAGAATTGGGCTACTGGACAAAGACAGACAGGACCCATGAGTGGAAGGGGACCCAGTGACAGGGTAAGGTGGAGCCACATAATAAAGGAGAAAAAAATCAAATCAAATGGGGGTGAGGGGAAGTTTTAGGGGGTTCTGATGAATGAGAGACTTGAGGGGGGGAAAGCCACACAAGATGTCAGTATTCTGGTTAAGAAATCAAGTCTCCAGTGTTTTTAAAGAGGTGCACAGAAAGGTTGTCACAGCCTTTGGCTGTTTGAGTTGCACACCTTTGGAAGTGACCCAACTCAAGAGCCTGGTCCTCGTGCGTCTAGGACTTCTAAGGGTGACATTAGGGATCCAGGAGCTTTTATGTTTCCATGATATTGGCTCCAAGATGCCGTGATTCTTTGGCTCCAAGTTAGGGTGGTGTTTCCCTGACTCAGGGGTTCTGAGTGCCTATGATCCCTCATTCTCAACTTCATAGTCCTTGCCTCTGGGACTCTCTGTTGTCATCATTTCATGACTCTGTGGAACATCTGAAGAAAATCCCTGGGGGATTTAGGGCATGAGGTAGGGGTGAGGGTGGATCATCTTGGCAGCCAAGAGTCTGCCCCCTCTTCTCTTCTCCTCAGATCTAAAGGACAGAGATTTCCAGGAGGCTGGGGGAGCAGAGGGGCAGGCTGGAGGGGCCAAGGGCATACGTTCAGCTAAGGTTGGGGCCAGTAGGGTTTGCCGGGAAGTGTNAATCTGTCCCTAAGAATACAAACATCCAAGGTGCTTGGGGTGCTGCCTGGCCACTGAGGCCCTCAAACCTGGGGTCAAAGCCTCGAAAATATAAGGATTGTAGAAAAAATTCATTTGTAAGCCTTACTACCTTTGGCGGGAAGTGGATCCTTCTATTTTGTTGTGTGGAGCCCAGCGACAATTTGGATCACAGGTTAGGAAGGGGTGGCGGGAGGCAGCGAGCACTGCGTGTTACAGGGGTGGGGGCTGGGTGGTGAAGGGTTCCCGGGAGAAGGCAAGGAACAGCAGGAAGCCCTCCAAGGACAGTCAGGGTCAAGGCCTCTGGGAGGAGCCCTCAGTAGGGGCTTTTGGCTGTCACTGGGTTGTGCAGCGTTGGGCTCCCTGCTCTGTCTTCCCTGTTTGAGTTCTTTGTTGCGTCTACACTGAGCACGTTTGTTGAGGTAAAGCAAGATGGGCTGAGTTCCACATCCTGGCTTGTGGGGTCACTGGAGCCAGAATTCTCAGGATGGCGGGTGCCTCTCCTCACACCTGCCCTCCTCCCCTCCCCCACCCCTGCTCTTACCTGAGACTCGGTGCCACAGGTGTCAAAGCGGGCCTGGATCCGGAAGGTGCTGCCGGCTTCCTGGGCGGTGCAGCTCCGGCTGCCCAGGTAGACCTTGGTCCGCTCCAGCGGTGCCAGCGCCTGTGCTGAGATCAGGATCTGGAAGTCCGTGCGGGAGCAGCTCACGTTCATGGGCACGACTGGGGGCAGAGGGAGGGAGGGGCTGGAGGCCTTAAGGGGCAGGCGGTCAGCCCTCAGCAACCCAAGACTAAGGGAAACCAAGGCTCAGAGAGGGGAGACTACTATGTGGCCCTATGGGGATGTTTCATATGTGTTAGTCCATTTAACGCCATCAGACTATGAGCTCCCCAGGCAAGCACCGGCCTTCTTGTGTTCTCGCAGCCCGGCTCGGAATTGGCAGGTGCCGTGAGTGCTGAATAAATGAATGAATGAGTGAGTGAGTGAGCAAATATTCTTAACCATGAGGAGAGCTACTATTTGCTGATCTCTTTGCCATGTGCCAGGCAATTCATTCAATCATTTAACACATATTTATTGATGGCCCACTACGTGCAGGCACTATTCTAATAGGCACCCTGGAAATGGAAATGGAAAACAAAAAACAAAAACAGCCCACCTTCCTGCCTTCTTGGAGCTTACATTCTAGTTGGGCAAGGGGGCAATCAATACATAAAATAAAATATGTGTCAGAGTGGGCTGGAAGAAAATCAAGCAAAAAAGAAACAGGGATGGTGGAGGGTGGTGGGTGGTGGGTGGGCACAGAACAGTAGTTTTGCAAAGGGTGGTGAAGGAAGCCTCACTCTCTCCCCACGAGGACCCCATGAGGTGGACACAACTAAACCCATTTTACAGTCTTGGAAACTGAGGATCAGAGAGCTGAGGCTATTTGTGGGGGTTGAGTTGGGATATTAACCATTATTGAGTCTATAGGTTTGAGTCTTTAGGTATCTCCCCACCCTATTTGGCAGGTCCCTGCAGCCCTCCAGGCTAAGATGGTGTGATGTTTTGTGTCTGGGTGTATTTTGTATTTGAGCATGTGTGTTGCGGGGGAGGGGGAGGGGTCCACCATG